>NC_056743.1:1155568475-1155735975 GCF_019279795.1 Protopterus annectens | reverse complement strand
GGAGATCTTGCATTCTCCGTTGCTGTAAAAAAAGAGTTATAGTAATGGAAAAAGTCCGGGCGACCGGAAATTTTTCCATTACTATAACTCAGATTTACAACGTGCACACTGACCAATCAGCGTGCACGTTTTTGAATATTAATGGGGGTCATTGTATAATTAGAGATAATCTATTGATTGCAGGGTAACTGGGCTGTAGAAGTGACAAGACACTGCATGTCAAGCAGTCACATGGCAAGAAGTGCTCATGCACATATAAGACCAGGTTAAATAAAAATGGCCACAGTTCAGATGCAGACCAACTCTGCACCAAAGGTTCATAGGTTCATAGGTTCATAGGTTCATACTAGGCTATCTGCCCAAGGGCATTTATAAGCCTAGCCCATTGTTTTGTGGCTTACGCCACCCCTTTAGTTTGGAGAAACTATGCCCATTATTTTGCTGTGCCTCTGTCGAGCAGTGACACTGAGGTAACCCCTGGGGTGTATCTGCGATCTCCCATCCATTGGTCAAGATTCCTCTTGAACAAGGCCAGCGAGGTGCTCTGCCTCACATAAACCGGGATTTTGTTCCACAGCATAGGGAGTCTTTGGGTGATGAATCTATCCCTCCAGCACGTCCTATTAATAACCGTGTCGAGGTTTAAGTCTCCCGCCCTTGTGGCTCTGAGGGATCTAGATTTTTTGAGATGAAGCATGTTCATCAAATCTGGGTTTGACATGGCCTTGTATGTCAGGCATAGGTCACCTCTGAGCAAGCGGTAAGCAACTGAATATAACTGGAGTTCTTTCAGTCGGGCAGCATAAGACAGATTTTTGAGACCCTTTATCCTTTTGGTGAGGAACTTTTGTGGCCTCTCCAGCTGCTGCAAGTGTCGGGTCAGATACATTCTGAATGGGGCATTGTACTCGATCATTGGTCTGATGAGTGATGAGTATAGGGAGACTATGACTTCCCTTGATCTAGATGTGAATCCCTTCATGATAAGGTGGGCAATGTAAAAGGTCTTCCTAACTACTTTAGCAATATGAGTGTCGAATGAAAGGCTACTGTCAACCTGGGTTCCCAGGTCCCTAATAACTTCTTCTGTGTTCAGGGGATTGCCACCTATATGGTAGCTAGGGGTAACCTTATTTTTCCCGAAGGTATGACTATGCATTTCTTGGCATTTAACTTTAGGCCATGGCTCTGGCACCAGTTATCCGTTTCTGTGAGACCCTTCTGAAGGATATCTGTGTTGGATGTGTTTTCAACTACGGCGCCCAGTTTGCAGTCATCTGCAAACTTTGTCAGCCATAACCCTCCTGTGTTTGCTTGTACTTCAGAAAAGTAGATGCCAAACAAGAGTGGGCCCAGGACTGAGCCCTGTGGGACACCACTTGTGACAGGCTTTGAGTCTGACATGGCGCCAGCAACTCTGACCCTGTGGGTTCTGTCACTCAGCCAGTTTGCAACCCATCTTGTAATGTATGGGTTTACATTTAAGTTGATGAGTTTTTAAATGATACCCGAGTGAGGTATTGTATCAAAATCCTTCGCCAGGTCTAGGTAGGCTGTATGGACTGCCTTTCCCTCGTCAATGGCCTTGGTGACTGTTTCGAAAAAGTCAACCAAGTTTAAAAGGCATGATCTGCCTTTGACAAAGCCAAACTGGGTTGGATCCAAACTCTGCAAGTTCCCTATGTCTTTATTTATGAGATCCATTATGATCCTCTCCATGGCTTTGCAGATAAGGCTTGTCAAGCTAATGGGACGGTAATTTCCAGGGTCGGTGGAGGCACCTCCTTTGTGGAGTGGGACCACAGTCGCTGTGTGCCACTCCCTGGGTACGTATCCGGAGGTGAGACTAAGATTACTGCCACTGGCTGAGGGTGTATGCTTTTGTTTACATCTGTATCACTAACAATAGCAGTAAAAACTGTAGTCACATTCACTGAGATCAAACAACCTGACAGAAGCCACTATACCTGCAGTACAGTGCACTTGTCATAGTTATCAGTGCCACAGTTCAACATGCATTGCTCAGGACAGCTCCCATATTATACAGGCTGTCATGGACATATATCAGGAAAGAGATCCCAGTATACAGATGTAAACAAAAGCATACACCCTCAGCCAGTGGCAGTATGGCATACACAAGGTCACATGTAGACTGTTACACAGCACACCATCTGGTAAAATAGCCATAACTGCTGTGGCTGTTAGCCAAGAATAATGAGAGCTGAGCATCAACAAGCAAGAGTGAGCTGTGTCCCACTGCAGCCCAGTAGGAACCAGAAGTGTAGCAGAACACTGACATCAGGCAGCCTACTGAGCTACAGCAAGACTCATGTCAGGGCTGCTACTCATGTGTGAATCATGCTCCGAATGGCATTACCAACTGTAATGTACCAGACAAGTACTCATGTGTGAGGCATGCTCTGAATGGCATTACCAACTGTAATGTACCAGACAATTATTTTACCTGAACTCCACAGAAAGTACTGTGACAGTGCCATAAAAAGGACATGTTTTTGAGATGATATGTAACTCAGAGGATCCCCGTGCTCTGGAACACACTCCCCTTTCATGTGAACCAGAGTCCACCACTAACCCTATTTAAGCATAATGTTGACCAATGGATGGGAAATCAGAAATTTACCCCAGGTCTGTCCCCCATATCACTAAAAGAGGCAGACAGTAATGCCCAAAATAATATACACCCCACATATCCTCTAGAAACTTCCTAAATAACATGCCCTCTCCTAATAAATGCCCATGATACATAGGGATACAACTGAGTTGGATTACACAGCTAGGCTTATAAAGGCCCAGGTAGTCATCAGTTTAGTATATAACTATGAGCCTATGAAATCTGTAATGCATCTTTAAAAACCTGCATATAGCAAACAGCATGACAAATGACTGGTCCATCTCTAACCATTGTCATCATGGCTAGGTTTGTTCAGAATACAGTGTATAGTATTTTATCTTTATAACACATGGAATCCTTCATAGATCTTGTACTCCTACATCAAGAGAACTACATTCTTCTGTTGCTGGTTTGAAGAAATATGTATTTGCAAACTTATTGTATTATAAATATCACCAATCATATATTTGTGGCTATCACATTCCAGTGGTATATGTGCATCATATTTTACTTGGTCAATATATGGCTATAATAAATCATCTTACAGATGTTTATCCACTCCTGCTTTAAAATGGTACAGAAAGGCCTGTACCTCCATTATAGCTGTATCTTTAGAGCTTTAAGCATTAATAACAAAGGTTACACAGCCATGTCTCGTGCTGTTCCAGACCCCTATATTCCCCCATAAGTCACTCACAGTCAGTTTCCAGATTCATATAGTCACTCCTATCTATTTCTGATTTATAGTAATCAAGCATAGCAGAAATTGGGGGTAACTGGTCAATGAAGATGATTAACACTTGAAAGAACCTCATTTCAGCATACCTCTAATGCAGTAGACTGTGTGACCATCATTCAAGTGTTAAGTGAGTGGGTAACTGTTTTCCTTTTTGCCTACATATTGCAGATAGTCATGAATTACCACACTGCTGGAAAACAATAGTATTACTTTGGGCCATTGCCAGAGCATGGTCAAATGGAACCCTAGGTAGTACAATGAACCAAGCCCCTACCCCCTGCTGCACCCTGACACAGACACACACACATATATGCACACACACACACACACACACACACACACACACACATACCCACTACACCTTCCCCACCCTCAGCATACTAGTATCCCACTATTTGGCTGTCTTGCTTTAATTGCCATAAAACACTGTTCAAACCAGTCTTTATTGTTACAATGACTACAAAGATTTGAATTTGAAACTTTTTTTTATTTTGTCTCACTGCAAAAACAATGAGAGCTATTTGCCTTCAAAAACAAACAACTGTATATATATATATATATATATATATATATATATATATATATATATATATATCTGTGGGTGTGTCTGTATACATGCATGTGCAGTGCTTCTCTACATGTATATATACACAAATTCAGAAATAATTAGAAACAATCAGGGTAAGGGACATTTAAAACATTTGTAGAATTTACTTGAGACATTGACAGAATAAGAAAAAGTGAATTAATATACATTTTCTGAAGTAAAAGAAGTCTATGACTCTAATTATTGTCATTATTTAAGTGTAATTCATCACTTTTTCCACAAAAGTCATCAGACAGTCATCATCTATAGCTCTCAACAACTCTAGAAATAACTATGGACAATCAGGGTCAGGGGCACTTAAAATATTAGTACTGTTAACTTGAGACACTGACACAATAAGAAATTAATTAGTATACATTTTTTGAAGTAAAAGAAATCCATAACTCTGATTATCATCATTTATTAAGTGTAATTCACCACTTTCTCCATATGTCATCAGCCTTTATCCTCTGACCTCTTCGCATGCATTTTCTGAAGGATAGGAGGAAGTCTGAATCTGAAACTCAAATGTATGACATTATTTAGGAACTTCAATTCTCAGAGATTTGCCAGAAAAAAAAAAAACACAAGTTTCATGAGGAAGTAGAACAGTGAATACAGTCAGGCCAAATATGAGGCAAAAAATCTGGGCATTTTGTGAAATTCTGGTCAGAGAATGAAGTATAATTCATGTTCACACTTCACACACTGCACATAGCATTTGCCAGTCGAGAGCCCACTCCTATGTTGTCTTTTTTCCTTGAAAAAAACATATATACATGCATACAAATATTTTAAGCACGGGTAATAACTCCCTTCTAGCCTGCCAATATACCAGAACAGATGTTCTCGTAATAAGTGTCCAGGCTGTTCTTAAAAATATCTAAACTAGTGTATGTTTTAATGTAATTTGGTAGTCTATTCGATGTACTCCTACTCCCAAATATTCCCAGAGGTATCTGTGTCTAAATGCCTATATACCTGAATAAGGTCTCCTCTTAAATGTCTATATGAGACACTGTACAAGTTCAGATATTTCAGTCTTTCATAATAACTTCAATTTTCACATCTATGGATGTCCTTTGTATATTTCCACTGTACTCTTTCCAATTTACTCATGTTCTTTTTCTTATGAGGTTTCCATATTGTTATTCCATACTCAAGTTTGGATCTAATACAACTAAAAACAATGACTTCATCAGTTCTGATTTCCTAGACTTTATACATCTTTTTATGCAACCAATAGTTTTATAACTATCAATAATCAATTGGGTGACAGGATTAGAAAAGCTAGAAGCTGGATCTACCCATATATCCAGGTCCTTATATGAATCTACACTTTCAATCACTGTGTGCTGTATTAAGCATTCACCTTTCAATTTTGTCTGCCAAGTCTCATATGCTTAGTTTTTGATGTCTATATCAGCAGGAAACAAATGATTTTTTAGAGAGAGATAATAAGTGAAGTGACTTACTTATCAATTTTTCAGTCACAGTACTTCACTTGCAGTCATTCATTCTATTACTCTGGCTGTTGGACAGGCAGTCATCACTGCAGTCTGCAGCAATAGTAAGCAATGGCTCAGCTGGCTAACTGTCGTCTCTTACTTGCAAGTTGCAAGTAGCTGGTATTGGTCAGGTTGTGCAATGTTCCTTGCAGGGCCGGCTGAAAGAGAATCACTACAGTAAAAACTAATCTTTGCAAACCAACAGTGTACAGAAAATTATCAAAAATTAAATACAAAATATGCAGCATTGTAACATTTGGTAAGCAATCTTCATTTACAATTTTCAGTACAGTTAATACCCACCTCCAAACTGACATGGTTGTCACGGATCTTGGCAAATTGATGAACAACTTTCTCTCTAGGACCAGCATGAAGCATCAGTAGTCAGAAATGTTTTCTCTTTATCTCAAATGATATATAAAGGCATTACACCTAGGTCTAACAATGTGATCGTCCTTCTGTACACAGCTCTAATTAACCCAATCAAAGTGCACAATGGCCCCCTTTGGCATATACCTGTCCAGGTGTATCACACAGTTAGAAAGGCCCCCAGATGTTCCTAACTTAAAAAATACTAATCTAAAGACCCTTAGCTATCAGGCCAGGATTGAAGCCCTATCCCTATACTATATATTTGCAAATTGATCTATGTCTTTCATTCTGTGCCATTAAGCACTCAGTCTCCTTCCTCTCTAGCACCTTTGCAAGACTAACAGCTCACAAATGCTTCAATTAAAGACTTAAATCTTCACTGACATATAAATAAAACATTCTGAATGATCATATATATTACCTAATGTGTACCTCACTTCTACAACAAATTGTTCTTCTATGCAAAACAGTGTGGCATCCTCACATCTTTCAAGATAAGCTTTGACAATTGGATGGGCCCCTCCAAATTCATTGCTGATCTTACCTGTTTTGCCTTACTGGAAACAGAAAAAACATCATAAGGGTGGATATTGACAAGGCATAAATGGTCTGAAAATTTATTTGACTTGTAATTCCTACAATACCATGATTTTATAAGATAAGCAAATATTAAGGCCTAAATCCACTATATTACTCTGGATGAACATTGCTCTGGGTGCACATCACAGTTTTTAGAACATAAAAACAGCAATGTCACTTTTCTGGCTCATATAACATTGTGGTCTAAAGTTATACTGGAGAAAGAGAAAAAAAGAAGTGGAAGACGAAAAAACAAAGCAAGGAATTTGCCAAACAGCTTATTGTCCCAAGCATTTAAGATGTGCTACATATTTAGAGGTTTTGACTATAGTTACTTGATTTTGACCACCATTTGCCTACCAAGTGAATTACTGTACCAAGGTAGGCTATTAACATAGAGAGTTGGTTGTAGGAAGCGAGAGGAGCACTTTTTTCTATGCAGGATCGCAAAACAATAGGGATCAGGGAATTTGCCCTTTCCCTACTGTGGTACAATCTCTCAGCTTGGATATATAAGTAGTATGGGGTGCCACACAGACTGGGGACATGTAGGAGAGCAAAAAATGATGTATTGTATTTCTGGGGAGGATTATTTCAGTTTTGAGCAGTTATGCTCAGTGTTCTGAAGTTCAGTGTAAGTATTTCATATGTCTCTCACACACACACACACACACACACGCACACACACACACACACACACACACACACACACACACACACACACACACACACACACACACACACACACACACACTTATATGACAGTCATTGGGAAATATGTCTTCCTTCCACAGTTTGGGTATAGCCTTCCCATTATTGTATCAATATCCATAAAAAATGCCACTACCCACCAAACCTCATCTTTAACTCACATCATCACAAACACCAACTCTTAGCAAAGAAAACTGACTCCCCATTAATCAAAGAGCAGACCTACTAGAAACTTCACTTTTAATTTATATTATCTTGAAATTTTGCAGGACTTTCTGCAAAACTCCATGAAAAAAAAAACTCCTCCTATAAGCTATATTACTACTCCCAATTTGCACCCTGTTTTTTGTACTTTTTTTAGCCTCTCTCATCTGCCCCTCTTTAATTCACTACATATGTAAATAGAGTCTGTTTTTTTAGTCCTGATATATCTGATCTAAATGTATCTTGTACTATTGTTATCCTCTATTTATTTAATTTCCAACTTTACTGCATATAAAACACATCTTTTTTGTATTTGTACTTTTTGTAGCATCACTTCAAATTGTGAAGGTTTGCACCTGGGCCATGCCTGCAAATGGTCACTATGGATCAGTGCATTATCATGGTGACAAATATATAAATTACATAAATAAATATTTTCATACAGTCTCAGAGCTAACTGAACACATGGTACAGAGATAATTGCATAAGAAAAAAATGAAACAGAGCATCTAATTAGTTCACAGTCAAACAACACAAAGGGCAAAATGTGCAGGGATGCAGAGATGCAGAAGGGATGCAGAACAGGTAGATCACTAGAATATGATGGCTAAGCTGTTCAATATACAGTTAAAAAAAACTTGCAACAGGAATCTTCAGTTCCTTCACCAGAATATGATGCTTTTACTATAACAGATGACACCATGACAGACAGGGCTCCTAACCTATTACTGAAAAGAAGTGTTCTATAGTAAACCTATTTAATTACCTTATAAATGAAATACAAATAAATAAATAGCATTGTGTAAATGCTGCAGAACATAGTTTCTACTGAGTTCAAAAAAGAAAAAAGCTCATCAAATATTAATTTCCCAAATGCATTGTGTTATGAAAAATGGTCAAGGAAATGCATGAGTGATTTAGCTAACTAAAACAGGATTGCTACAAGATTGGCTAAAATTAGGTAAGGCTGTTATTGTTAGTTTTCCACTGCTGTTCTGTTGCTTCTATTGCAATGATTGTGTAGTTAGTACACTTGCCATTGTTGCTAAAAGGGTACCCTAGAGACAGCTAACCTCACAGTTCAGTGAAACCTGATTCATCAGATCTGTTTTGCTGAACTGTTTGGTATACATATTTTCAGAGCAGGAGATCCTTAGGTCAACTGGTGCCTTAGGCAAAAGGGCTCCACGGCGCCCCCCACCACACCACCTGGTGCCCCCATCCTGGTCTACCTACATTAAATAAATACTGGAAAAGCACGCCTGCTAGCAAGGCACCCTAGGCGGCCACCTAGTTGGCCTATGCCTAAGGCCGGCTATGATCCTAACCTTCCTACATGAGTGGAGACCCCTATATCCCCCTATTAAATATCCTACCATGAGATGATCTTAGTATTTCAGAGTAAGTTATATTTTCAGTGGGGTGGTAGTTGGCCAGTTCAGTGAGACAGATTAGGAAAAATGTGTTTGTACAAACTATGCTTCATTCTTTCATAATATTCCCATTTCTCATTCCTCCAATATCAGCTTGCAAAAACAGATGTACTTCGATACTGTTATAAGCAGGGTCCTTGTAAAAGCAACCCAGCTCCCTTTTCAAACCACTAATGTTGCATATCTGCCAAACTGCTGACTCAGATTGGCCCACAAAATATTAAAGTAGAAAGCCAAATGTTACAAGCTCAGCAACTGTGTGTATATCTTATGGTGGTCTACTTTTGTTCTTCAAAAGTACACCTGTTCGAAACTAAAAAAAGCCAGACTTACTTAAGTGAAAGTGCAGTTGAACAAAACCACACTTTCATGAAATACAAATAACCGATTACCTGTTGGCTGTTCCAGGATCTTGTACAGTGAGGATAAGGAAATGTACCCTTTTCCCCACTGTAGTGCGATCTCGGAGTTAGTATACATAATTAGCAGGGTTGTGGGGGACACAGCCCTCCACATGGGGTGTGCAGAGGGGCCTGCTCCTGCAAAAGTCTGTTGTCACTGTTTATTGCAGGTTTTTTTTTTTTACTTTCGGTTATTTGTCTTTCGGTTTTGTTAAACTGCACTTTCACTTAAGTATACTTGGCCTTTTTACTTTCGAAGAGGTGCACTTTTGATGAACAAAAGTAGACCTGTTATATTGGCTTTTCCTGCTATCCTTTGAGTAACTGAAGTGATTTTCTGAATTCAGCCTGAAATGGAATGTGTATCAGCTGCTGTTAATACAGTTGTTCTGCCAAGAAGGACAGATGTACTTTTTCTATATAGGCTCTTCTGTCCCCTAGTGCTAGCACATCTGATGACGTATTATATTTGCCTTGTTCACTAAGAGATGTGATAATCATGTAAGCTGGATTCTCATTTATAAATTGCTTCTCAGTTTAAAGGTGCAGCCACTTTTGTGAATTTTACAGAGTTGTCACAAGAGTCCCTTGGGTATGCCTGTTCATCCATTCTGTTGCTCCTAAGCCTGAGATTTTAGAATGCTTTGTAACGAAGAAGACATGTATGTCAGCTAGTAAAATTGCTATGAACTCTATGCACAATTCTCACTATGCTTCTTGTTCCAGATTGCGGCTGTTGTAGAGGAGGAGCCTAGGACTGTGCAGATGTTTCAAGATTCTGCTAAGTTACATCGCTTACACATCCCTCCTGCAGGGAGAAAGTCACCACTTTTAAAGGTACTATGTTGTTTTAGATCACACAGAAAACATAACTTGCAATATAGTCTATGTTTAAATCTGCTTTGCTTCTTTGCTTAACACATGTTCTTCAACCTGATTTTTTCTTGTGGTATTTACTGTTTAGGGCTTATCAGCAGGTCCCTAGCTATTTCTTCTGTGCATTTTGAACCACTTCTAGTTGTTCTCAGATTACTGTAATTTGTGTCTCTGCTCTCCAAAATCATGACCAAAAATTGAACATGAATATGTGTAGCAGAGCAATCTGGTCAACAAAATCAAATATATGATAAGGTATATCAGCAAAGTAAAACTCATTCAGATTTTTTAAAGATAATTTACATTTCAATGACAGCAGGAGAAAATCTGTCTGTGCAGTCAGTTGTTTAATTGCATTCTACCTCCCTTCCATCCCTACTTCTACTTCACCCTTACTCTGTATGTCCTGTAGGTTCATAGGTGTGTACTAGGCTAATAACATCTAGGACCTTTTTAAGCCTAGCCATGCATCTCAAATTTCTGAAAAGCTCTGGTACCCTTGATAAATGCAAGCAGGGGCTTTGAAACATTTACAAGCAGGGGCCTGGGAGATGATCAATTTACAGGCTGCCTGTGTCCATTAGCATCATAGGTGCCAAACCAGGGATGCATTTCCTATTCCCATTCCAGTTGTCCAGGTTACACTTGAATTGGGTTAAGGAGAAACTCTACTTCCCGTGGATGGAGATCTTATTCCAGAGAAGGGGTAGTCTCTGGGATACATACCTGTTTCTCCAGTGGGTCCTATTTATATCACAGGCAAGGTTTAATTTTAGAATGGGTAACTCTGGTGCTATTTCTTTTGCAGATATGCAGGAGGTCCATCAGGGTGGAGTCTGACAATGCCTTCTATGCCAGGCATAGATCTCTAGATCTCCCCTCACCAGCCTGAAGGAGACAGAATACAGTGATAGGACTTTGAGGAAGTCTGCATAGGACATGTTTTTTATGCCCTGTATTCTCTTAGTGAGGAACCTTTGTGAGCATTGGAATTGTTGGATGTGCCTGGTTAGGTACATTCCAAAGTTGGTATTGTAGTCAATGACTAGGTGTAAGAACGCTGAATACATTGCAACAATGACCTCCCTGTACATAGATGCCACACATTTGTTCATAAGTTGTACAATACAGAACTGTTTCCTCACTACTGTAGAAACATGATAGTCAAAGGTTAGCTTACTGTCTATGTGTGTCCCCTGGTCCCTGACTACTGGGTCGACTCTTAGGGATATGTTATCAATATGACAGTTACCAGGGGTGGATGAATTCCTGAAGGATACTATTATGCATTTCTTGGCGTTTAATTTTAGTCCATGGCTATGACACAAGTTATTTGTTTGTGTTGTTTCTTCCTGGAGAACATTAGTGCTGGTGGGAGATTGTATGACTGCTTCTAATTTGCAGTCATCTGCAGATTTGATCAACCAGAAGCCTGTGACATTGGCATTGACTTCAGAGAAGTAAATGCCAAACAAGAAAGTGTCTGTATGAGGTGGACTCCCCAGTTCTAAGTTACTGGGTCATGTCTATGAACCTGCCGGGTTTCCACAGGGTGACATAATGGTTTATACCTAACCTCTTGAGTTTGTCAACAATGCTAAGTGAGGTATTGTATCTAATGCCTTGGCCAGAGCAAGATAGACAGTGTGAATTGTTTTTCTCTCATCTGTTGCTTTGGTGACCTTCTCAAACAAGTCTACCAGGTCGACTTGGCATGACCTGCCCTTGATGAAACCAAACTGGGTTGGGTCTAGTGTCTGAAGGTTTCCTTTGTCATTATTGATCATTTTTATAATACCTCATTCCATGGTTTTGCATATAAGACTATTGAGATGTGTGCCCTCATGAATACTTCTGTGGATTTCAACACTACCACCCATTCTGGCACTTCACTCTGTTGGCCTGCAGCCTTGTCCTGAAAAAGTACTTTTGGATATCTGGGAGTAGTTAGTCCCTACCTTCTGCTGTCTGTGACCCCTCTATCCTTCCAGATCATGATGACACCTTCAAGTCTGTTGACATTATCATAGCAGCCATCTCATGTTTTTCTAAGTCTTCTGTTCTCTAGTCAAAAGAGATGCAGTTCAGCATGTCGCTGTTCATATCCCCCCACCCCACTCCCCTTTTCACTCACCTTTCCTATGGATTCTGACCAGAAACCTAATGTCCCTTTTCTGGTATGGCCTTCAAAGTTGCACATACTACTCAAAGGTCTACTAAAGTTGAAGCATTACCTGTCTGCTTGTGGAGTCTCAACCCCACTCCCAATGATACAGCACAGCATTCTACCTGATGTGTGCATTATCCTCTCACTCTGTTCCATGGGGTGTACTCAAAGTATGATCAAAGCCCCCTGATGCTTTCCTGCTGTGTTGCCATCAGTTCCAAGCATCTCAACTGATACTCCACACCAGAGTTACTGTGAACCAAGTTCTGTACTTTGCATTCATCTGCAATGAACCTCAGCTGTGTCCTTTCTGTCTGCTTGGTGAACTTTTCCATGTAATTCCATAAAGTCTTGCCCCATCTTCCTCTGCTTCATTTAATTTTGTGTCATTAACAAAGAGGTTGACCCTCATAAACATATACTACAAAAAGTATGGAACCCAAGACTGTCTCTTGAAGTACTTCACTAAACATTTTATTTATTCATGCCATTATCCCTCACACAACATTCTGTGTCCTAGCCTTCTATCATGCAGCAATATTTCTTTGGTCACAGTCCTACCCCAATTACTACAGTTTTCCTACAAGCAGACTACATAGGACTGATACAAAACACATTAGTGAAGTTTAGATCTATTAATAATCACCCCTTGCAAATTTCACCTGTAATCCAACTATAAACCATGATCAAGCTCCTTCTGGCCATGAATCCCTGTTGGCCGTGGTTCTGGGAATTGTTCTCTGGGAAAGCAACCAGCCTTCAGCTCAGGATTCTCTCCTTTGCCTTTTGTTGTTAAGCTTATAGGCCTAAGTTCACCAGATTTTTTTGTTACATCCTCCTCTCTTGTATAAAAGTAATAAATGTCCTGTCCACCCATCCTCAGACACTTGTACATTGGCCAGTGATCTGCTAAAGATTTCCAACAAGGGATTTGCCAACATACTGGATAGACTCCTACTGACTCTGGGAAGTACCTCACCTGGTCCTGCAACTGTATCATCCATAAGGGCAGCTCTCTCTTTACCTTCACCCTGTTTATCTTGTTATCTGCGCACAGCTGTCTCCATTTTGTCCTACCTCCCTTTCTGCATGACATACTTTCATTGACTCCCTTGGTGAAAACTGAAGCATAGCATTCTTTTATTCTGTCTGGTTTTCTCAGCTTTCCATAATCTTCCTCCCACCTTTTTCAGCCAGGGTGGGGATTCCCCTTACTTCCTCCTTACTGCAATATATCTGAAAAAAACAACAAAACTGTAATAGCAGTATATATGCCCATAAAACAAATTAAAAAAAAATAAACACAGGAATTCATAACAAAAACACATTTATTTGAACACAACTGAGTGCTTGTGTTTCCCAATTTAAATTAGACTTATTCAGAGCTATTTGACCCCGATTGTTTTCTACTTATATTGCTTGGTTTATTCAATCTGTACGACGGAACTAGTTTCTGTAGGCATTTGTGACTCCTTAACATTCCCGGCACAGGAGCATGCAATAATGCAGGTATTAGACTGGATGCATCATGCTCATGGCTCAATTAACTGGAGCTGCTCTGTGTTTGACATCCTTTACCAGATGCTAGAGAACCTCAATATACAGCCAAACACCTAGGGCATGGGAGACTTCAACTACTCATCCATTGATTGAGTGACTAACACGAGCACAAACATGACTGCTCTGAGGTTCCTAGACTTTGTTAATTCAAATGCCCTTGAACAGTTAGTCTGTACCCCCAATGTCCTATACCTAGTACTCACCAACAAAGAGGTCACTGCACTACTCCCAGTGTGTTTCCTTCCCTAGTTAAGTCAGACCATAAATCTGTCTAGTTTGAAGTAAAGATCAGAACTGACACCCCCACTGGAGCAAAAAAAATTGAAAAATTTCTCCAAAGCAAACAATAGTCTTCTAAGATATGGTGAAAAGGTTTCAAAGCCCCTGCTAACATAGCCAACAATGACTCCTATGCACAAGAGTACACAAACATCCTATATAGCCATTTAAACAACTGTACTGACTCGGCTGTACCTGACACGACTAAAACCAGGTCATCTCAAAAAAACAAGCCACCCTAGTGGACTACAATTATAAATAAGTTATATAACAAATGAAAGAAACTGATATATAAGAACAAGAGGGAACTTACTCAGCAAAAGGAAGATTACCCGCCACAGCTTAAACAAGCAAATCAGAAACCTTGTAAAGTCCTCTAAAGCTAGTTATGAGATTAAATTATTATCCCTAACTAAAGACAGTCATAAGGCATTCTTTAGCTATGTCTACAGCCTAAAAGGGAATTCCCAGCTGTGTGACAAACATATAGTTGACACCACCACTCACAGTGAACCTGAAGAAACTGCCAACCTGCTAGCTGACAGATTTGGCGATAACTTCACCCATCTGTCCCCACCAGCCATAACCCATAGCATTCCTGACACACGTCCTCTACCAAGTATCTCCAAAGAATAGGTCATATAAGTACTTTCCGAGGCCAAAAATACAGCCTCTATGGGACCAGATAACATCCCAGGCTCCTTACTAGGCAATCTAAAGCAAAGACGTAGTGGAACCACGTATCACTCTCTTTAACCGGAGCCTGAGCACTGGTTTTGTGGCAGTGGAGTGGTGAACAGCAACAGTAATCCTCTTGCACAAAGGAGGTCCATCAACTGACACCAGGAACTATAGACCCATTAGTCTCACCAGCCATATCTGCAAGGCCATGGAAAGAGTCATCATGAACCTTATCAACCAGGACAAAGGTAGCCTTCAAACTCTTCATGCAACCCAGTCTGGTTTTGTCAAGGGTAGATCTTGCTTATTAAACCTGGTGGACTTCTTTGAGAATGTCACTAAACTGTGGATGAGGAGAAGGCAGTACATACCACCTATCCTGATTTAGCCAAGGCATTTGACACAATTCCAGACTCTGGTATCACTGAGAAACTCCCCCAGCTGAGGATTAACCCATATATCACTAGATGAGTAGCAAACTGGATCACCGATAGAATGCAGAGTGTCAAAGGTGGGGAATCCACTTTCACCAGTAGGCCAGTTACCAGTGGTGTACCACAAGGATCTATACTGGGCCCTCTACTGTTTGGAATCTATTTCTCTGAAGTCCAGGCAAAAGTAGATGGCCAGTGGCTTACCAATTTTGCAGATGACTGTAAGCTGGATGCAATCATAGAGTCCCCCAATGATGTCAGCATATTACAGAAGGGACTGACATAGTCAAATGATTGGTGCCAAAGCCATGGACTAAAACTAAATGCAAAAAATGCCTCATTATCCCCTTTGGCAAAGAAGCAGCCCTTGCTAATTAAAATATAGATAGCAGTCCTCTAAGCTCAGACCCAGTGGTGCGAGACTTGGGAACACAAATTGATAGCAATCTAAACTTTGATCATCATGTATCCATAATGGTAAGAAAAGACTTCTACACTGCACATCTCATAAATAAGGGCATTGCATTCAAGACCAAGGAGGTCATAACTGCTATACTCGACCCTTATCAGACCGCTAATTGAGTACAATGCTCCCTTCTGTATGTACATCACCAGATACCTGCAGCAGCTGAAGAGACCACAGAAGTATCTAACCAAGAGAATTCAGAGCCTCCAAAATATGACCTACATGGAAAGACAGAAAGCCCTGTCACTGTAATTTGTATCATACAGGCTTCTGAGAGGTAAACTGTGCCTGGCCTACAGAGCAGTCTCTGACCCTGCCTTAATGGAAATGTTGCACATCTGCAAATCAAATGGGACAAGAGTCACTCACTCCAGGGATCTCAACTAGTAACAGAACATGTGGGAGAGACAAATATGTCTCCCAGAGACTGATGCTTCTCAGGAGTAAGTTCCCACTTCATGTGAAGCAGAAGTTCAACCTTAAGAATTGGATGGGTAACTTCACCCCAGGGGTGGCACCTATGGCCCTCATGGACAGGGGCAGTCAGTGCTGATCATAGAATTGCTCTGCAAATAATCACCATCTAACTATGGTCAATTAGGGTACACATTTTTTTTACATGGCTAGGCTTGTAAAGGCCATAGGACCATTAGCCTAGAAACCTCCTATGAACCTATGTACATGCAACACCATGCATCCACCCTTAAGTAAATGCAAATATCTCTTTGAGGAAAAGTATTGTTCTTATTGTGAAATACATGTTGCACAGTCTGTACTTCAGTACTTAGCAGTTACAGTGAAGATCTCATGGAGATCGATAACACCTGTACAATTTGGGAATAATTTGCCAGCACACTGATGAGCATAGTAGAGTCTTAGAAGTTAATTTAAAGATGTAGAGGTTCAATAATATAATTAGAATTTCAAAATTCTCATTTTTTGAAAAAAGTAGTCACTTTATTTTTCACTCTCATAACTCACAAGAAGCCCTTTTGAGGAAAGCTAGTCCAGCAGCAACCACCAGGAAGTATCTCACTGCAAAGGTAATTTAGTATAAAAAATGTGATATGTAGCTATAGAAATTCCTGTTTTTCCTTACTGTAAGAAAAATATCTGAAACACCCAAAGTGTACACAAAGGGGAAACATCCTTCTCTTATAGGAAAAGGACAAAATGTCAGTGAAAAGGAGAAATATATTTAATCATTTATTTTTGCAAGAAATCGACTCAATGAAAACTACAGATGCTTATGCTACAGAATTAAAGAATCAAGTCATGATTATGAATTTGGAGAGTTGCACCATTCATTGATAAGAGACAGAATAGTTTTTGGTATCAGAAGATAAAAATGGCAAGCTTTTGAGAAAAAAAAACTCTAATCTTTACTAAGAGAAGCACATCCAGTAGTATCAAAGGCTACAGATGTCAAAAGACTGAGTGAAATTATAAATACATAGTTAAAGGAATTGCCTGAGGAAATGGGGTTGTATAACATAAAATATGAATCAAGTAATAAAGTGAAAATGAACCATAAATGAAGTATACATTCTAATAGTAATGGTGTCAATTGGTAGAGCCATACAGTACCCAGTAAGTCTGATGAAGCTGAAATTTAAAATCCTCATGTACTAAGAGAGACTTCAAGCATAAGAGGAAGAAGTGTACAGTGTAGTAGAATTAATCATTTCACAGTGATGCGTAAAACAAAATTAAGAGATTAAGAAAATATGCATGTTAATGAGTCAAAATAAGGAAATAAGATGCTTGTTGGTACAGTTAAAACAGAAAACAGTGATGGTGAGAAAGTCAGAATAAAGAGGTAGTTAGAACTATAATAAATCAGCTGGCAAAAGAAGCTCAAAATTAATAAACACAATGATAAATTTAAACTGGTCACAGCTGCAAATTATAATATTATGCCAGAAAATGTTTTAAGGTATTTGAGCTGAGAGGCAATGAAATGAAAGCAGTGTACACCATATTGATACACTCAGGCTGCCAATAAAGGCATAGGTCTACTATATCTAACCAAAGCTCATGAGCTCACAAAAATGCACTAAATATACTTTCACAGATAGAGTGAGTCCCAGGCTGTCCAGCAGCAGGAGTAGACTCCTGTGATGTCCTTTTTTGTGTTTGACACCATACACATAGGTCAAACACCTATGCTCACAATACATTCTAAACATTCAATTAATTGTACAACAACACATTGGTTCACAGTATTTGGGGTTTGTTTAAATAAAAAAGCAAACAACTTAAAAAAAACATTTTGAGGGGAAGTACCCTTGCAACCCCCTTACTGCTAATCAGGAGGAAACCAAAAGTGAAACAAGTAAGGATATGGCCAGGGGGTGCAGTATCAGCACTCCAAGACTGTTTTGAGAGTACAGACTGGGGAATATTTAAAGAGGCAACTACCATGAATCAATGTATTAAACTAGAGGAGTACACTGAGGCAGTGATGAGCTACATCCCTGGTTGACTAGTGAGGCATATGTGCTCCTGAAAATAAGGAATGCAGCTTTTAAGTCTGGAGACAGGGTTGCCTCCAGAACAGCCAAAGCAAATCTGAACAAAGGAGTGAGAGAAGCAAAATGTGCCTATGGTAGGAAGACCCAGAGCTACTTTTCTGAGCAAAAATTCTCCAGGCGCCTCTGGCAAGGTATCCAGCAAATTCCAGACTACACGCCCTTATCTTCACAGTGTGAAGACAATAAGGAATTTCTTAACATGCTCAATGTCCACTTTAGGAGATTCAAAGAATGGAAAAAGCAACAGAGATGCAAATGCTCACCTGTCAAAACAAATAGGTGCTCATCCTCAATCCAGCTGATGTCCAGAGGACATTGTGCAAGGTTAACCCCCAGGAAAATAGCTGGGCCTGACAACATCCTTGGGTGAGTACTCAGAGACTGTGCAATTCAATTAACAGATGTCCTCACAGATATCTTTAATATCACCCTGAGTCAGGAAATAGTTCCCAAATGCTTCACAAACAAGACAATAATACCACTACCAAGGAAGTCACACCATCATGCGTCAATGACCACCACCCTGTAGCCCTAATCTCCATTGTGATGAAAAGCTTTGAGAGGGTGGTCAAAGAAGCAATAACATCTAAGTCACCTGTGGATCTTGACCCCTTGCAGTTTACTTACCAAGCAAACTGCTCTACTGTGGACACCATAGCACTGGTACTTCACTTATCGCTGGACCATCTAGAAAGTAAAAACAGCTACGTGAGGTTACTATTCATTAATATCAGCTCTGCTTTTAATACAGTCATCCCTATACAGCTGGTAAGGAAACTACTTCAACTAGGCATCAACACACCACTTTGTAATTGGATTCTGGACTTTCTAATTGACAGACCTCAGAAAGTGTGCATAGGAAATAACTCTTCAAATAGCATCACTCTGAATACTTAAATTCCTCAAGGCTGTGTACTGAGCCCCTTGCTGTTCATCCTGCTAACACATGACTGCACAGCGAGGTTCAACACTAACCACATCATTAAGTTTGCTGATGATACAACAGTGGTAAACCTCATCAGCAACAACAATGAGGCAGTGTACAGGGCTGAGGTAGAACAACTGATTACCTGGTGTGACAGTAACAACTTAGCACTAAACATGAACAAAACAAAGGAAATACTAATTGTGGACCACAGGAAAAACTGCAGGGACCATTCTCCTCTAACAATCAGCAGAGAAACACTACAGAGAGTGAGTTGCATGAAGTTTCTGGGGGTGCATATTGATGAGGACTTGTCCTCGTCTACCAATACAAATGCCATTGTCAGGAAGGCACATCAGAGGCTGTACTTTTTCAGAAGGTTGAGGAGAGCAAACATACCATCAACAGTTCACACAATCTTCTATACAAGAACAATAGAAAGCATACTGACAAACAACTTCACGGTGTGGTACAAACGCTGCTCTATCTCTGAGCACAAGGCACTCCAGAGAGTGGTGAAGGCAGCTGAGAGGATCATCAAGACCATAATACCGACCATCCATGACATGCACATGTCCAGATGTCTAGGCAGGGCCAAAGGAATAATTAAGGACTGCACCCACCCTCCTCACAGACTGTTCATGTACCTATCATCGGTAAGCGCGTCCATAGCATAAGATATAGAACTATGAGGTTCAGAAACAGCTTTTTACCACATGCCATCAGACTGTTGAACTCTGGCAACAATCACGCTCCATGCCAACCATCTGAATCATCAGCTCAATGTGGAAGACTGTCTCAAATTGTGCAATAACTTGACTGCCTGTCTCAATCCAAAATTAGTGCAATACTCAGTAGGTCAAGCCAATTCACTGGTCATCAGGGATATAGTAAGACCAGTGAAATGTTTTATTATAATGCAATATCTAATGCTAATCTGTAACTCAGTCACAGTGTAATTCCCTTGAATGTCTCATTCTGGGCAGTACTCAGTGTAAGTCTTTAACGCAATGTCTTAACTGAGTACTGTGCAATACTCAAGCAAGCAAAGAGATCGCTGTATAATAAATGTTGAAGTGAGTTTAATTTATGTGCAATATTAGGATTATATATCTAGAACACTATATAATATAAGTAGTTATATATGCATTAATGTCTTGTCATATTAAGTCTATGTGATATCTGCACATTTGAGTCCCGAGATATGGAATTTCATTCAGTTTTTGCACTTGTGTGATTCTGAATGACAATAAAGTTTACTTTGACTTTGATTTGACTTACATATAATTTGCTTAAGGAATATGAGCCCCACAATGGTAGACACAGACTCTCATATTACACGTGATACAAACAGGCTAATAAAGTCTGGTGATATTCTCATATGAGCATGAATTCTCACTGATCAAACTGTAAACCACTCTACAAACCATTCTATTAGATAGACCTAATGAAGTTCAGTTGAAAGTGTTTTCTTAAATATTGTTCTATAGTGGTAGCTCCTGGCATGTTATAATTTTTTGTTTGGTTGTTAAAAATAAATGCTTTTTAACTAAGAATGACGTTCTACAGGCTGCTGAACTGGTACCTCGTGTGGGTCCTTCAGGAATATTCAAATAAGGGACATGCCTCTAAGCTTTGGGATTGGCTCCTTGTTTTTCCATCTCTCAAATTTTCCTCCAATCAGCTCCTCTGAATCCTCTCTCAGTTGACTTTAACTGCCTTTAAATAACTGACCAGCTGTACATAATTGAGGTGAACAAGAACACTCATCCATCTACCTATTTAACTGAATAAACTATTTGAAACTTCAACAAGGTATCTTAATTCTTCCCACAGGGATGACATCAGAGAGAGAAGGAGTCTCCTAGATAAGCTAGCTAAATTGATTTTGTCTGGACTATCCTGTGCACTCTGTTCCTTACTTTCATATTCTGACTTTAAGATTGATCAAATATAAGAAAGTGATCATTCAGATAAATGAAATAAACGATTATGCTTTCTCTGGGATAATTTGAAAATTTTCTGTGCATTATTAGACTCTCAATCAGTATTACTGACAAACATAACTCTTTATTGACTAAACAGGATGATGCTCTGAAATTTATCCATGTGCAAATCACCAAAGACAAAGTTTTATGCCATATCTTAGTAAGCTATAAGTCACCCTCTATGTCCCTAGAATGCCATAGCTCATACCTAGACCAAATGGAGACACTCACAATTAAACCAAAAACCCTATTTATGGGAGACTTTAACTACCCCTGTATACACTGGGAAACATACACTGCCTCATACTCACATTTTTTTTTAAAAGGTTCATAGGTTCATAGGTTGGTACTAGGCCATCGTACCTAGGGCCTATACAAGCCTAGCCATAACAATTCCCTGGATATTTCTTCCCACAGTATTTACTTCCCTGGACCCCTGTCTAGCAGGGTGACTGACGTGATCCCCGGGGTGAATTTCCTATCTCCCATCCAATCATCAAGGTTCCTTTTGAAGAGGGCCGAGCAGGCGCTCTGCTTGACATGTATGGGCAGTCTATTCCAGAGTATGGAGAGTCTCTGGGTCAGCAACCTATCCCTCCAGCATGTTTTGTTCATTGTGATGACAAGGTCTAGATCGCTGGAGCATGTGGCTCTGAGGGATTGGGATTTCTTCAAGTGGAGCATGTCCAACAGCTCAGGGTTTGACATGGCCTTATATGTTAAGCAGAGATCACCTCTGAGTAGACGATATGCCACAGAGTATAGCTGGAATTTTTTAGATGGTCAGCATAGGGCATCGCTCTAGGCCTGTGATTCTTTTAATGAGGTATTTCTGCGGCCTTTCCAGCTGTTGCAGATGTCTTGTGAGATACATACCAAATGGGGCGTTGTACTCTATAATGGGTCTAATGAGGGATGAGTACAGTGGGACAATGACCTCCTTTTTTCTGGATGAGGCTACCTTCACTCTGGAATAAAATTCCAGTCCAGGTTAGGCAAAGTCCCTCATTGACTCTCTTCAAGAGGAATCTTGATGAGTGGATGGGAGATTGTAGGTTTACCCCGGGTATCACTTCTGTGTCACTGTTAGACAGAGGCACAGTATACTAACCTCGAAAAAGGGCATAGCAAAATTCATTTAAAATGGGTGGCGAAAGCCAAACACACTCTGGCTAGGCTTATAAATGCCCTAGGGCAGATAGCCTAGTATGAACCTATGAACATATAAAAGATCTCAGTGATGAGGTGTGCCACTTAGAAGGATTTCCTGACTGTTGTGGTGATGTGGTTATCGAAGGTGAGACCACTGTCCACCTGTGTCCATAAGTCTCTCATCACACTTTCGGTGTTTAGTGTACTGCCACCTATGTGATAATTCATGGGTACATAGTTTTTCCCAAAGGGGATAATTATACATTTCTTCGCATTAAGCTTGAGCCCATGGCTCTGGCACCAAGCATCTGTTTCTGTAAGGCCCTTTTATAGAATATTTACATCATTTGAGGATTCAGTAATGGCTCCCAGTTTGCAGTCATCTGCATACTTTGTTAGCCAGAGTCCCTTAGTGGTGGCCTATACTTCAGGGAAGTAGATGCCAAACAAACAGCGGTCCCAGGACTGAACCCTGAGGTACTCTGCTTGTCACTTGTCTGGAGCTGGATTTGGAGTCAGCTACTTTTACAGTCTGGGTTCTGTCAGTAAGCCAGTTGGCAGTCCATGGAATGACGTAGGGATTTATGCCCAGCTTAGTAAGTTTATCTATGATTCCAGAGTGAGGGATGGCGTTGAATGCCTTGGAGAGGACCAGATAAGATGTGTAGACCGCCTTACCCTTGTCCACAGCTCTGAAGACTGATTTGAAGAAGTCAATCAGGTTCAGGAGACAAGATCGGCCCTTCATGAACTCAAACTGGGTGGGGTCCAGTGTTTGAAGGTCTCAATGTCTTTGTTTATAAGTTCAATGATAATGTGTTCCATGCCCTTGCAGAGCAGGCTTGTCAGACTGATGGGATGGTAGTTCCTGGGATCCAAGGTGGATCCCCCCTTGTGGAGTGGGATAACTGTAGCTGTGCCCCACTCAGTGGGCATGAAGCCTGAGGTGAGGCTATGATTAAACATGACACTTAGGTGAGGTGTAGGTTCATTTTGTAGTTCATGTAGTACACAGCCCAGGATGTCATCTGGTCCCATGGATGCTGTATTCTTAGCTTTGGAGAGTGCGGTTTCTACCTGTGTGGCCGTGATTACCAGAATTTCGCAATCTTTTAGTATTGAGATGGGCCCTTTAAGGGATGAGAGGGGGGTGAAGTTAGCACTAAATCAATCTGCCAGGATATTGGCAATATCCTTGGGATCAGTATATTTAATGCCATTCTGTTGTAGCTCAGAGCATATCTGAGCATTGCCATTTAGATTCTTGACATAACTATAGAATGCCTTGTGGTTTTCTTTGGAATCATTGGCAATTTTATTTTCACAATTAGCTTTGGAGGATTTTATGAGGGGTATCATATTCTGACTGAGGCTGGTAAGTGAGTTTTTTGCATCCTGGGATTTTCCTCTTTTCTGCAACAGTTTCTTTCTTCTGTTGTATAGTTTGTTTATGTCAGGGGACTACCAGATTCACTTCCTTTTTTTGCAGGAGTGCGTCTTGGTTCTATTTGGGATGGCACAATTCATGCACAAGTGGATGTGCTCGTACAGTGCCTTAGTGTAGGATTCAGCAGTCGAACTTCAGCTCCCGTCTACATGGGCGTCATGAAGTTTGTCACTTCAGACTTGAGTAGCATGAAGTTGGCCTTTGGAGAAGTGTTTTACAGAGGTTTCCTTACTGGGGGGTGGGGGTGGGATGTGGATGTCAAGGGTGATTTGCTTATGGTCAGACATGACCAATGAGGGGGTGACCACTGGTGTGGAGCATCTATCTCCCATGTTGGTAATGACCAGGTCTAGGATATTGGAGTCCCTGGTGGGACAATGGATTAGTTGATCCAGGGCGCTGGAATTTATGAATTCCAAGAAACGTTGGAAAAAGGTGTTGGGACCCGAGTAGTTTTCCCAGTTAATGGTAGGGTAGTCGAAATCACCCAGTATTAGGGTGTTTGGTTGTATCTTAATATTTTCCAGTATGTTTAGAAAGGTGTAGTGAGAATCTTGGTGCATGGTGAGGGATCTGTAGCAAGCTACAATTTGGATTGCAGTCTTACCTAGTGTTAGTTGCACCTGGAGAATTTCAGATGCATTGTGTTGGGCAACTAGCCTGGAGGTGTGAATATCCTTGGTGAATATGGACACTCCTCCACCTTTAGTGTTTCGGTCTTGGTTTTGTGGCCGAAAAGTGTGGCAAGAATTGTAGCCTGGTATTGCAGGGGTGCTCTCTGGAGCCTTGAACCAGGTCAAAGTTACTGCACAGATATCGATGTTCTCCATTTTTAGGAGTGCCTCGAGAGAGTGCATTTTTAGGTTTAGACTTCTAGCATTGAGTAGCATTACCTTCAGATTTTGCATGCTTGTATCTGTTACAGTGGTGGTTTTGTCCTTTGAACCTTGCCTAAAAATGGCACTATAGGGGTGGCAAGAGCTTTAGCCAGTAACCTGAATCCCAGGGGTGACAGGTGCAGACCATCTCTGGCAAAGCATCATAGTTTGTCGATCATGTCATCCTAGGCAGACAGATACTGGATCCCCTTTGAAAGACACCAGAAGCTTAGCCAATTGTTGAAGTCAATCATTTTGTCCTTATACTGTGGTATCATTCTGGGTGAAGGCAGGATGCTACTCAGGGCTAGGGTCATACCTGCCTGGGCCACATGATCCAAGAGCTCTTCCATGTCTAATACCCTTGACCAGATAGTGCACACACCCACCAGAGGTTCAAACATAATGGATCCCCCCCAAGTGTCACATCCTCACTTTTGAGGTCAAACCACAAAGCTGTCTCTTTCAAAATAAAAATCAATTTAGTAACCCCTGTAACAGTTAGGAAATGTTCCAAAGCTGACTTCATCCTATTAAGCGATAGTGTATCAAAATCCATTGCATCTTCCGACCTTGAGTTCATAGCAACTTATGTGGAGTTGTTCACAATAACCCTGTACATCATGTAAATGGCTGTATAGAGCCTGATGTATCTACTAAAAGTAAGCCCAAAACAAACTCTAAAAACAACCCACACTGGTAGAATCCTAGCCTTAACAGGGTGTATAACAAAAGGTAAAAAATCATGGCTAAAATCAGAAAGAGCATCTCCCATAATGATAGGAGCTCTCTAATTAAACTAAACAGGAAAAACAGATCTAATTAAATCCAACAAGTCCAATTACGAGGTCAAAATAACCTTACAAGCTAAATATAACCACAAGGCATTCTACAAGCTATGTGTGAAACCTCAAAGGCAGCATACATAAGTGTGCGAAACTGGCAGTCAGCAGTACCAGCTTCACTGAGCAGAGTGACATATAAAATTTGCTGGCTGACAAATTCATCTCAAACTTCCCAACCAACTCCCACCTGCCTCCCCCATGAAATGTCTACTTGCATAACTGTCCCCCTCAAAAATATTAACAAGGAGCAGGTCCTGGAGGCACTTGCTAAAGCCAAAAACACAGGTTCATTGGGCCCCGACAATATCCTGGGATGCCTCATAAATAGCTGGAAAAATGACCTGTCAGAACCACTTGAGTCACTTTTCATCCATAGCCTTAATTGTGCCCCACAAGAATGGAGGACTTCAACAGTTATCCCACTTTATAATGGTGGTCTATCAACTGGACATGGAAACTACAGACTTATTAGTCTGACTAATTGAATATGCAAAATCGTGGAACAAATTATCATGGAAATGATGGACAAAGACATAGGTAACTTTCAGACACTGGACCCAATCCAGTTTGGCTTTATCAAGGGAAGGTCATGCCTGTTGAACCTTGTGGACTTCTTTGAGGAGGTCATCAAGGCAATGGATGAGGGTAAAATGGTGCATACCCAGACTTGGCTAGGACATTCAATGCAATATCCAACCAAAAATGAAAAACAGACAGTACTCAAAAGTGGAACATAAAAAAATTAATATGATGATCACCATTCAAAGGTGCATGCATAAGCAAAACACCCAACACAAACAGAACGGTTTCAGCATGAAATCCTTCTTCAGTGAATAAAAACACATATTATCACAACACTTTATGTAATAGCCAATCCCCTAAGCCCCTATATGATTGGACATGTTACAAATGCTCATTAAGACTGGGAGAAAATAGACCTCCCAGTCTTATAATCCAACAATTCTCTTTCTTATTTAATATACCATGCCAACCACTTTTATTCTTCCTATCACCTTCAATTTTATCAATGATGACAAACATGAACTGTGCAGAGGGATGTTTTATGGAATGTTTATAAAGAGCATTAGACAAACTCTTGTTCCACATATCACTCGTGTGCTCAGAAATATGTAATCTAAGTGGGCGTGAGTTCTGTCCCACATAAAAAGCAGAACAGGTGCATGTGGCCACATAGATCACCCAATCAGTGCTACAGCTGCACAAAAATCAAATGTCATATAGTTGAACGTATTTTTACTAGTAAATTGTCTAGATTTCAGGACATATTTACAGAAAGAGTAATGGCCACAAGGCCCACAACTTGTAAGTTTGCCACCATCAATCATAGATTGATATACAGAGTGAACACTAAACTTGTTCTTATTTTTATAATGATTAAAAAAAACTTCCCATCATCTTGCCTCTATGAAATGAGAACAAACACCTGGAGGTTAAAGATCACACAACCTGTCACCTGCAAGCAAAATATCCCAGTGTTTTTGAATAACATCCATAAAATTACAAGTATTGCGACCATAGGTAGTGACTAATCTAATTGTACTATTGCTAGTCTGATCCTTGTGTTTGTATTTCAAAAGGACTGACCTATCTTGTCTGGATACCCAACCACTAACCTGAAAAATGCATTCCTTGTAATATCCACATGCAACAAATCTATTAAACAAATCTTGCTTGTGATGCTCATATGATTCATCAACAGAGCAAATGCGACACATATGCAAAAACTGTGATTTGGGGGTGTCGCAAATAATATGCCAAGGGTGAAAACTGGTAGCATGTAATAAGGTATTGAATTGTGGATATTTATGGAAAACAGTGCTATGAAGGGCGCCATCATCATTCCATGAAATCTCGACATCCAAAAAAAGTAATGTGGCTAACATCATGATGTAAGGTAAAATGTATTCCCTATTTGTTGTCATTCAAATAGTCTACAAATTCCAGTAAATAAACTACATCTGACCACATCATCCAGCAATCGTCCAAGTACCTACACCAGATATCAATCTCCAAAAATAAATTATGGGTCACATCATATATAAGTTGTTCCTCCAGGTAGCCCATAAAAAGATCAGCATAGATGGGGGCAAATGAAGCCCCCATTGTGGTCCTTTTAGTCTGCAATAGCAATCCCCATTAAAATAGAACATTTGTGGTTAAAACATGTTCAACAAGGCATAACAGAAATGTGTTGAAGCCAGGGGTATATAATGAAACCTGATTAAGCCAATAATCTAATGCCAACAGGCCCACTCAAGTGAGATATATTGGTATATAAGGCCATAACATCCAGAGTACACATAATCCATTCAGGCTCCAGCTGCATTTCAGATATAATATTTAAAAATTCAGTGGCATCCTGAATCCTGGCTCTAACCACTGACAACAATGGCTTCAAATACCTAGTGAGGAAAGCTGACAGTGGTTCAGTAAAGGAGCCATTCCCTGAAACAATGGGCCTATCTGGTGGTTTCCATCATTATTTCTGTATCTTAGGCAAGCAGGTACGGATATTGAATTTGGGGGTCAGGAACAGTTAGATGGAATACAACTGACTGGGTGAAAATACCCTCTTCTAAGGCTGACTGGAGGAAGATATCAATTTATTTTTTAAACTCGTGGGTAGGATCCATTGACATTTTCATATAAAACCGGGTATCCAATAATTGTCTGTCAGCTTCCTCCAAATACAAAGACCAATCCATAGCCACAATAGCACCTCCTTTGTCGGCCGGAATTTTTCTGCAATTTGGTCAAAGCCTGCAACTCAGCAGATGTTATATTATGCTTAAAAACCCCTGAACTAGACTCCCTGAAATGTAGATCTTTAAGAACGCACTGTTGGAAGGTTGCCAAATATTTATTCATAGGTGGAATGAATTGGGACTTATGAAATCTAAAATCAGTAGATGTCCCAGAGAATAAATCCACACCAAAATGCAATCTTAAATTCAGTAATCGACAAAAAGAGATCACATCATAAGCAAACACATTCTCAGACACACAAAAAAAAAAACAGGACAAAACTAAGACCTTTGCTCAAAAGTTGTATTTCCACATTTGACAACACCACCGAGGAGATATTATGTACATTACAAGACTGATCTACCATGGTATCAGTAGTTGTAAATGTGTCTAGGGCTGGTTCTTGATTTATGCTTTCTGCCACTCCTTTGTCTCCTAAAAAGTACATGTCTTCGGGGCTGTTCACCCTTGTCTGTGGTCATATTCTGTGTCAGTAATTGAGGAGGATTCCTCCCCCGAAGTATCACTAATACTACTTATGGTCTTTTTCATAATGGACCTATTCTTCTTTCTCTTGTTAGCAGAACGTCCCAAATCCTGACTCACATATTTAACATTTTTCTGATATCCAAAAGGCTTTCCCCGACTGTAATCCCCCACATCCCTGTTAAACTTATGAATTTTCTTCTCCTTATTGTTTCTCAATAGCTATAAACTCTTTAGTAAGTTTTTGAAAACAAGTGACATAAAAAGATTGACACTCAAAAGGTTTCACTTCATCACAATCTTGAGAAACTTCCGATATTGAATGGGTAACCATGTGTTCATAATAAGCAGTTATTACTTCAACAAAATGGATAGATGCATTCTGTTGTGCTGTAGCCCATTCCTGTGTTAAAATATCATCCACATTACTAACCAAAGGTTGAATGTGAATACGCAAGCCCCTTGGTGTGATCCCCTTGGATTTATAGGCTTTAAACAGCTTTAAATGCCAAACATTACTACATAAGGTCTTCATAGATTTGGTGATGTCATGCAAATATCTTATTGCATAAAGTTTCAGGATTATTATCAATAGATTGAGATTTAGTGTTAGGCCCTAACCCAAAAACCTGAAGGTCATCTTTGTCTTCAGAGAAGGCTTGTAATGTAGTTAACAAACCCATCCCATCTCAGAAAGAATGTGACCACACAAGCACCAGAAACCCTGCTAGTAATCATTCACAAAAAACTGACAATAAGTCGTAATAAGGGACAAACATAAAAAAAACCTCCCAATTGCAAAAATTTTTCACAATATTATAATATGAATCAAAAACAATAGTATAATAATATACAATAATATGATAACCTAATTATAAATCCAAATGTAGTCCAGTATCAGGACCACAGAAGCACTATGAATAAAAAAAAATTAAAAAAGAGCACCTATACAATGATATAAGGCAAATGTTCATCGGTGTCCATAAAGTACAAAAAACAGTCCAAAATATCTTCTGTAAATCTAAGCTCTGGCTATAGGACTGTCCATAAAAATATCCCAATTACACAAAGAATTAGTGCCAGGACTGTCCAAAACAGTGGTTACCCATTCAAAGACCCATAATAGATGCAGCGAGTACGATGACTAAATGTCCAAAAAACACAACCTTGAAGAAACATAAATTCCAATTAGAGGCACTAAAGGTCCATGTAAGCAAAACCTTACAAAAGAACAGTGAAAAAGACTTCATGGACCACCAGGCTGTAGTAAAAATGTAGAACTTTTAATACTAAATGTAAGCGCTTTCAGGATACACCCTTCGTCAGACATATACAAGAAAACAAACAAAAACCTTTTTAAAAGTATTTAGAAATCAATAAGCCAATGAGCATTAAGTTCTAATCATCTATGTCACAGGTCTACTCCTCCTAAGAACAGGTTTTAAAGGTACCACAACATTGAATCTTGGACTTCTGTCAGCACCTAGCCTTACAATCCATTGTACCTCACAGTATTCAGTCTGACTGACAATATCGCCCCCTCTGGTGTTCACCTTAACCAGTTGTAGAACCATGAAAGTAAAGTAGTGTCCTGGGTGTTCTTTATTATGTTAAAAGACAGCATTATGTGTATTGCTCAAACATATGGCTGATCTCTCTTAAAACCCTGCATCTCTCTTTTTGCGTGGTCTTGCGCACAGAGCAGTGTCGGGCAGTGCCTCTTAAACAGGTTTAAAGTATTCCCGGCTCCACAAAGTCTGCTCTTCACTTTTTCCCTTAGAACTGCTCTAAATCTCTAATTAAGCACTCTATTTTCATTCTAAAGCCCTGCACTTGCTCGTATAAGTAATCTCATAGGTAAACACAAACTAAAGCACTACATCCTCTTATACTCCTTCTAAGCACTTGCTCCCCATCGGTTCTTTCTGATCAGTCAATAAGTAGTTCCCTATATTATTCAGGCATGTCCAAAGGTCAGTTTCGAGTTTACTCTCCAGTCCAGCTGGTGAATCTGGGAATCTTGAGGCAATGTTACAACTGCCTTATGTATACAGACTACCCTCTCCTCCTCCAAACAAGCTCAAATATATGCGAGAGATGCAACTATATGGCCAAACCGGAGGCTAAGCTCTCTCAACCCAGTACTGGCACAGCCTGTCAGGAGGAGAAGGTAACCACACACACCACAAATCCAGTCTCACATAGACCTATTGCATCAGCAAACTAAACACATAAACACACAAAAACATACTCGGAGGCTCTAAATAAAATCTGCCTAAGCAGCAGAGACCTTCAAAGCAGACATTCAAGCAACACCTACCACGAAACAATATCCACGTAGCACATAGCTCACAAAGTCAGTGTGCCACACAGTCACAGCCCTAAAGGCTAAACAACACACCTAGTATACTTGTAATAGGTGACTCTATTGTCAGACACACTGACGTCCCACTCACCAGGCTGAACAAGGAGAAGGTCACTGTAAGCTGCCTGTCGGGTGCCAGGATCCACCACATAACACAAGCACTCAGGTCACTCCAAAGCAAGTACAAATATGACTCTGTCATTGTCCATGCTGGTGTGAATGACCTGAGACATACCTCCCTGAACTACATGAAAAAAGACGTACAGGAGCTCTTTGATCATGTAGCCCAGGCCAGTATGACCCTGACCTTGAGTAGCATCTTACCCTCACCAAGAATGATGCCACAGTATAAAGACAAAATGATCAATTTTAACAATTGGCTAAAGTATTGGTGTCATTCAAAGGGGATCCAGTGTCTGTCAGCCTGGGATGACATGCTCGACAAGCCACGTTGCTTCACTAGGGACGGCTTGCACCTGTCACCCCTGGGTTTTTGAATACTGGCAAAGGCTCTTGCCTTCCCCATAGTGCCTTTTTTAGGCAAGGCTCAAAAGACAAACCCACCCCCATAGACAACACAAAGAAAAAAAAAAACTAAGGGTAATGCTGCTCAACGCCAGAAGTCTAAACCTCAAGATGCACACACTCGAGACTCTCCTCAGTATGGAGAATATCGATAACTGTGCAGTAACATAAACCTGGTTCAAGGCTCCCGAGAGCACCCCAGCACTAACAGGTTATACTTCATACCATGCTTTCCGGCCCCAAAACTCAGACTGAACCACAAAAGGAGGGGAAATATCCATATTTATCAAAGATACCCACACCTCCAGGTTAGTGGCACTGCACGAAGCATCGGAGACCATCCATGTGCAACTAACAGCGGGCAAAACTGCCTTTCAGTTTGTAGCCTGCTACAGACCACCCTCCCAAACACAGGAACCTCACTCAGCTTTCCTGAGAACACTGGAGAATATGAAGGCCCCTCCAAACACTATTATATTGGGTAACTTCAACTACCCAAACATCGATTGGGAAAACTACTCAAGCCCAAACACCCTCACCCAACAGTTCCTAGAACTGATAAACTCAAATGCTATGGAACAACTGGTCACTACTCCCACAAGAGGGGAAAACATATTGGATCTGGTCATCACCAACATGGGGTCTCTATGTTCCACACCAGAGGTATAACCCTCATTGGTAAGATCAGACCATAAACAAATCTCACTGGACATCCATATTCCGTCCCCACCCCTAGCCAAGGAAAGCACTGTGAAGAACTTCTCAAAAGCAAACTTCACACTTCTCAAAACTGAGGCGGAATCCTTCAAAGTCCCCGGGCCAGTGGAAAATACGGCCCAAAATGCAGAATCCTTTACAAAAGCATTCTATGGACACCTACAGGAATGCATAGGGCATGCTATCCCAAATATAACCAAGACTCACTCCTCCAAAGGCAGGAGACCTCTCTGGTGGATCCCGGCCATAAATAAGCTATACAACAGAAGGAGAAAGCTACTACATGACAGAGCAAAATCCCAAAAAGGGAAGGCGTCACTGATCAGTACTAGCAAGAAACTACGATCCCTCATAAAATCATCTAAGGCCAGCTTCGAAAGAAAAATTGCACAAGACACTAAAGATAATCACAAGGCCTTCTTTAGTTATGTCAGAAACCTGGGAGGCAACTCCCAGATATGCTCTGAGTTAGTGCAAAATGACAAAAAATACACTAAACCCACAGACATTGCCAATATCCTGGCAGAAAGGTTCAGTGCAAACTCCCCCCCCCTTCCCCCCCAAAAGAGCAAATGTCTATCCCAACAGAGTGTAGCCTTCCTGAGATCACAGATGCACAGGTGAGAGCTGCCCTCTCCAAAGCAAAAAAGACAGCATCAATGGGACCAGACGGTGTCTTGGGCTGCATCTTACACAAGCTCCAAGAAGAACTAAACCCTCATATAAAGTCACTGCTCAATCTCAGCCTTACTACAGGATATGTACCCAAGGAATGGCGTACAGCAACAGTGATCCCACTCCACAAAGTTGGTGCCACAACAGACCCCGGAAACTATTGCCCTATAAGCCTGACTAGCCTGGTCTGCAAAGCTATGGAGCGTATCATCATGGAAATCATAAACAAAGATATTGGGAACCTCCAGACACTGGATCCTACACAATTCGGCTTTGTTAAGGGCAGATCTTGCCTCTTGAACTTGGTCGACTTCTTTGAAACAGTTACCAAAGCCATAGATGAAGGGAAGGCAGTCCACACAGCCTATCTGGACCTCGCAAAAGCCTTTGACACAATACCCCACTCGGCATCATAAATAAGCTCACCAGCTTAAATATCAGACCCTATGTCACAAGATGGGTTGCAAACTGGCTCAGGGATAGAACCCACATGGTCAGAATAGCAGGTGCCATGCCAGACTCTAAACCAGTTACAAGTGGTGTCCCACAAGGCTCAATCCTGGGACCTCTCTTGTTTGGTATATATTTCTCCGAGGTACAGGCTAACACGGGTGGACTATGGCTGACCAAGTTCGCAGATGACTGCAAACTGGTTGCCATAATCGACTCTCCGGCTGACACAAGCATCCTCCAAAAGGGTCTCACAGAGACGGATAACTGGTGCCAGAGCCATGGCCTAAAGCTAAATGCCAAAAAGTGCATAGTCATCCCCTTTGGAGAAAACAAAGTGCCCACAAATTACCACATAGGCGGTAATCAATTAAGTATGGAAGAAGTAATTAGGGACTTGGGGACCCAAGTAGATAGCAATCTCTCCTTTGACAATCACGTTGCCAAAGTGGTTATTAAGACTTCTATATAGCCCACCTTATCACAAAAGGGTTCACATCTAGATCAAGAGAGGTCATTGTGCCCCTCTACTCATCACTTATCAGGCCTATAATTGAGTACAATGTCCCATTTGGGATGTACCTTACCCGACACCTGCAGCAACTGGAAAGACCCCAAAAGTATCTCACCAAGAGGATCAAGGGGCTCAAACAGATGCCCTATGCAGTTCGGCTAAAGAAACTCCAGCTCTACTCAGTTGCGTACCGCCTACTCAGAGGCGATCTGTGTCTGACGTATAAAGCCATGTCCAACCCAGAATTAATGGACATGCTTCACCTCCGTAAATCCAAATCCCTTAGAGATACATGCTCCAGGGACTTGAACCTCAGCACAGAAATAAATAGGACATGCTGGAGGGACAGATTCATATCCCAGAGGCTCCCCTCACTTTGGAACAAAATCCCAATCCATGTTAGGCAGAGCCCCTCACTGACCCTCTTCAAGAGAAATCTTGACGAGTGGATGGGAGATCGTAAGTTTACCCCTGGGATCTCTTCTGTGTCCCTGCTTGACAGAGGTACAGTAAACTAACCTTAAAAGGGTTACCTTCTGTAACCTACTATACAGAGGCACAGTCAACTAATCTAAAAGGGTGGCGAAAGCCAAACACACTCTGGCTAGGCTTATAAATGCCCTAGGGAGGATAGCCTAGTATCAACCTATGAACCTATGAACCTAAGGATCCTAGCCATAAGTTTACAGTTGGTCTTCCTGACATAAAATGATGTACAGCACAGGCACCTAGCCAGGTGCACAACATTCATTGAATTACAATTTGCTAACAATTGCTCTCTCTCAACATATTAAAGAACATGGTCCTTTGAGTGGTTTTCCTTTTCGTGGAATTTATGTTTTCTTGTAAAGTGTGAATAATTAGTCTGTCTGCAGTATCAATAAGGTTTTCACAGTCAGTCCTCTATGATGTACTTTTACCAAGGGTGTGTCAGGGAGAAGGCAATTACAAGAAAAGTTGTGACTACATCAACTGGTTTAGGAGAACATCAATTCTAATATTTATATAAACTGTTTCTGACAATAGATTCTGCCTCTGGGTACATTGTTTCTGTAGTTCTGAGGAAGTAGATTAGTCAGTGAAACATGTATCACCTGCAAGGCAACGCACTTAGCAGTCTTGCAAAAGAAGCATATATAAAGGAAAGATGTTCACAAAATAAAGAGAAGAAAAGAGCTGCAGTCTTCAATTTTTTATTTTATATTGTGTGGAGAAGGATAATCTTCCCTGTTGCCAGTATCACAGCCACCCACACATCTAGCTACAAATTACACAGGATAAAGTTCAGAACTTAGTTCTGTTGTACCTGTAAAGTCAATTAATACAATGTGACATTTTGAGTGTGTATAACCTCCTTTTTATCTTCACAGAAGAACCATGTGTGTGGCACATACTTAACAAGAATCTCAAGTGTGTATTTGGAATGCCCTGCTCTCCTGTGGTTCTTATCCAGTGATGGTGGTATTTGTTTGAACATAATGATGTTTAAGGAGCATATGCTCATGTTGAAAGACAACAAAGTTGAAGAAATATCAGAAATGTACATTTTAATGACTTGTTTCATAATGTTCCCTCTATTTCAGTAAAACTTGTTTTCTTTTCTATTCATCTTTTGCACACCATTTGGCATTGCACACTTTGGACTGGCAACAGTCCCTAGCAATGAACTATAGTTCACCTCCTAAGGAAAAACATGAACATTTTAATTTGACCCACCTTCTGTAGCACAAGCATTCCTAGTGTCAGTGCAAAGAAATCAGCACTTTGGATAGTATTTGTGGAATAAATGCAAGCTGAAAACGAAGCCAATATAATGTGTGTAAATTATGTCAATGATGATAGTTAATACAGAATGCACATTCAAGGTATGACGTGCACAATATTTTTATCAGAATTCTTATTAGTTATCACATATCATAAGGATGTGTTTAAGGCAGTATGTCTTATGAAGTATATATGTAAGCTAACCCAAGATGACTTACTCAAGTTATGCAACTGCATGTATCAAAAATATATTTACAAACCCAAACACTGTGTTTTACTTAGAAATGCAGTCCAGTGACTAAGTAAAGTCACAAATATGCAAGCATCTATTAGGTATCTCTCCAGTCAGTCTTAAATTAGTATACCTCTAATTACCATGTTAAAAAGTAAGTTCTAATGAAGCATTGGTTCCCTCAAATGGAGCTCTGGAAGTATGCACTGTAACTTCCAATGGGTGGAGCCTAAACCTTTTGATATAATCAAATTATGTCCTCATATTTCAAACACATGTTCCTCTCTCTGGAATCAGAGGAGTTAATAAATAAGTGTAACTAGCAAACTCATCAGCACAAACTATTTTTATAATGGTAGTATTTTTCAGGTTCTGTTTCTTAAACTGGATTTTATAAGTCTCAGTGAACACGTCCCCCGGATTCACTAATCTTCCATGCAGGACTAGCGTAGTCCTGCACATAAGCGCCCGTTTAGGAGCAGGACGGCAGCGCGCTATGCATATTAACAAGGCACGCTGCCTGAGCTCCTAGGCTTACATGGAGCATGTACGAGTGCAGGGGGCATGTCTGAGAGCAGAGCTCTCAGAATAAACATGCCCCTGCAATGTAGAACAGGAGATTGGGGTAAGGAATGACCGAGACTGGTAGAGGGCCGTAGCTGTTAACTGTGCATGTCAGCACTGACAGATAGGATGTAAGCCAACATAGTGTGTGTTGTGTAATGGGGATTATGCATATGACGTGGCCGATAGCCAGTAGTGTAAGTAATGCCAGTATGATGGACATGTGGAGCCACGGACCACCACTGGCAGGATACTCAGGTGAATCTGTAATCTAGCATGCCAGAATGCCATAGGTGTGTAATAGGATACCTGCAGACAGGCCCACATATACCCCACTAAGGTAAGCCATGTCCATATGTGGCACCTGCCTGTGTTGTAGCAAGGCAGAACAGTGCAGCTGTGCAGGAAGGTGTCATGAGATTGTAGAGCTGATGTCTGAATGTACCCCACATATAGGTATGCATATGTGTACATATGTCACAGATATAATATATAAGGATAAATGTATATTAGCATGTATGTCCAGAAATATACATATACCCATGTGTAGACATATATATGTGCACATATATATGAATTCACATATATCTACACATATATGGATATATACCTTTATGCAAATGCCTACATCTGTACAAACACACACACACACAAACAGATATGTATGGAAAGACATGTCCCCTATATCACTACCACAGTGATGTGTGCTATATGCGAGGCAGCAGCACACATAACAATACACACAGATATCTACAGCTGGCAGTGTGTGCACCATGGACGGGTATATCACATGTTAGTCCCGTCCTAGCATCAGAATGCCCCTGCCTGTGAAGTATGCAATGGGAATATGGGAAAGCATGGCAGATACACACGTGGAGGTGGTCAGGATTGGTAGATATAGAGGACAGTCTACAGTGGTGGTATGTGACACGTGGTGGGTAAACACTGTGGATGGTGTGTGTGGTCTGTGATGTGGATGCCCCATGGTCCCCAGTATGGCCACAAGGCTCCCACCCACTGCCATTCACAACATCAGTCCACGTCCTGAAGGTGCCAGGTCTGGCAGCTGAGCAGGAGGAACATGTTGGGTGTGCGAATCTGTACTGGGTGCCTCAGACTGATGTAGCACATTTCTCATGTGTCTGTGGAGCCTGGCATGGAACAGACCCTAGACCTGAGCTCAGGGGACAAGAACATGTTGGTGTGTGCACTGAGGGGGGGCAACATCCCCGGGTGGTTCCACCTGATGGTATTGCTGTAACAGTAAAAGAGGAGGCCTGAGGTTGGCACACACATGTGATGTGGCCAGGTATCCTGGTCAGATGGGTGTGGAGAGGTGGATCAGCTGGCCAATGGAACATATACATGTTATTGTGTCACTGTCATAGTACATATGTTGGTAGTAATAGTCTACACAATCCTAGTACATGTCCAACAGCATGCATAGAACCCCCCAGTAACACAGGCTGTCAGATGTGCAGCAATCTCAGAGCAGCCATACCACTGGCATATATGTAACCATAGTGGCCCTGACAATGGCATGCATGTGAATAGTCTGTAACAGGCCAGCAATGTTACTGTCCACACAGGGGACATGTCTACAATCACATAGCAGAAAGTGTGGTACAATACACAATCTGTCCAAATGGTAGTCAAGCTGTAGCCATACCTAATGAGCTGTGTGTATAGTCTATTGAAGCTGATATGGTGGGGGGGGGGTGACAGAGATGTGTATTATGAACTGTGGTAACCTTGCCATATGAGTCGCTCAGGCCTGTTTCCATCCTCATGTTTTTCAGGCAAGATGGCACAAATCAGGTTGCCCGTGTATTCAGCGGAGGAGAATGAGGTCATTATCATCAACCACCTGGTTCAGCACTACCAGGTCCTCTTTGGCAGGACAGCACATGACCAGCAGGAGCAAACTGCCCTATGGAATGATCTAGTCTACAGGGTTAGTGATGGCCTGCATAACCGCAGTTATGAGCAGGTCCAGCATCATTGCAGCAACCTGCTTTGCAATGCTAATCGGCGTGCTGCCACAGTCCGGGGGATCACCTCACCACAGGGGGGGGCCATGCCATCCATTCCCCCTGAAACGTGTGGAGGAGCTCATGGCCAGCCTCAGGGCACCTGCCCATCTGGAACACCATCAGTCACTAGACCCCTTCATGGAGGTTGGTGTCACCCACACACCAGCAGAGGAGGACACGGGGCACATTGTGCTAGTTGTCAGTTGCTAGCATCCTCTCCTGTTCAGCTGGTGAATCTGGGCATCTTGAGGCAATGTTACAATTGCCTCATGTACACAGACAACCCACTCCTTCTCCCACAAAACACAAATACATGTGAGAGATGCAACTATATAGCCAAACTGGAGGCTGAGCTCTCTCAACTCAGGACTGGCAAGACCAGACAGGAGGAGAAGGAAACCACGCACACCACAAACCCAGTTTCACATAGAACTATCACAACTGCAAAACAAACACATAAACACACAAAGACACACTCGGAGGCACTGATCAAAAATCTACCAAAACTACAGAGGCCTCCAAAGCAGACACCCAAGCAACTGCCACCTCAAGACGTAAGACATGCAACACATAGTTCTCAAAGTCAGTGTGCTAAACAGTCACAGCCCTTAAGGCCAAACACAATGCCAGACACACTTGTTATAGGTGACTCCATAGTCAGACACACTGATGTCCCACTCACCAGACTGAACAAGGAAAAGATCACAGTAAGCTGCCTGTCAGGCACTAGAATCCGCCACATAACACAAGCACTCAGGTCACTCCACAGCAAGTACAAGTATGACTCAGTCATTGTCCATGCCGTGTGAACGACCTGAGACGTACCTCCCTGGACTACATGAAAAGAGACATAGAGGAGCTCTCAGATTATGTAGCCCAGGCTGGTATGACCCTGACCCTGAGCAGTATCCTACCCTCACCAAGAATGATGCCACAATACAGAGACAAAATGATCAGCTTTAATAATTGGCTTAATTACTGGTGTCATTCTAAGGGGATCCAATGTCTGTCTGCCTGGGATGACATGCTTGACAAGCCACGCTGCTTCGCAAGGGACGGCTTGCACCTGTCACCCCTGGGCTTCCAGATATTGGCAAAGGCTCTTGCCACCCCATAGTGCCTTTTAGGCAAGGCTCAAATAATAAACCTACCACCCTAGAAAACAAAAATGGAAAAAAACTAAGGGTAATACTGCTCAATGCCAGAAGTCTAAACCTCAAGATGCACGCCTCAAGCCCTCCTCAGTATGGAGAACATCGATGTCTGTGCTGTGACTGAAACCTGGTTCGAGGCTCCTGAGAGCACCCCAGCACTATCAGGTTATACCTCATATCATGCGTTCCGGCCCCAAAATCCGGACCGAACCACAAAAGGAGGGAGAGTATCCATATTCATAAAGGATACCCACACCTCCAGGTTAGTGGCAACGCACGAAGCATCGGAGACCATCCAGGTGCAATTAACCATAGGTAAAACTGCCCTACACTTTGTAGCATGCTACAGACCACCCTCTCAAACTCAGGAAACCCACACAGCCTTCCTGAAGACACGGGAGAGTATGAATGTCTCTCCAAACACCATCATATTGGGTGACTTCAACTACCCAAACATAGACTGGGAACATTACTCAAGCCCAAACACCCTAGCCCAAAGGTTCCTGGAGTTCATATACTCAAATGCTATGGAACAACTAGTCACCATTCCCACAAGAGGAGAAAATATACTAGACCTGATCATCACAAACATGGGGACAAAATGCTCCACACCGGAAGTATATCCCTCATTGGTGAGATCAGACTATAAATTAATCTCACTGGAGATCCACATCCAACCCCCAACCCCAGCAAAAAAGACCACAGTGAAGAACTTCTCAAAAGCAAACTTCACACTTCTTAAGACTGGAGTGGTATCCTTCAAGGCCCCCGAGCCAGTGGAAACCACAACCCACGCTGCTGAAACCCTTACAAATGCCTTCTACGAGCACCTCCAGGAATGTATGGATCAAGCAATCCCTAATAAAATCAAGACCCTTTCCACCAAAGGCAGGCACCCGGTCTGGTGGACCCCAGCCATAAACAAACTCTACAACAAGAGGAGAAAGCTACTACATGACAGAGCAAAATCCCTAAAAGGGAAGGCATCTCTGATCAATACTAGCAAAAAACTACGATCACTCATAAAATCATCCAAGGCCAACTCTGAGAGAAAAATCACTAAAGACACAAAAGACAATCATAAGGCCTTCTTTAGCTATGTTAGAAACCTGGGTGGAAACTCCCAGATATGCTCAGAATTAGTCCAAAATGATACAAAAATCACTGAACCCACAGACATTGTCAACATACTGGCAGACAGGTTCAGTGCAAATTTCTCCCCTCCCTCCCCCCCAAAAGGAGAAATATCTATCCCACCAGAGTCTAGCCTCCCAAACATCTCAGATGCCCAGGTGAGAGCTGCTCTCTCTAAAGCAAAAAACACAGCATCAATGGGACCGGACGGTGTCCCCGTCTGTGTGCTACATGAACTCAATGAGGAACTAAACCCACACATAAGGCTGCTGTTTAATCTTAGCCTTACTACAGGATACGTACCCAAAGAATGGCATACGGCAACTGTGGTCCCACTCCACAAAGGCGGTGCTTCTACGGACCCTGGAAATTACTGCCCCATAAGATTGACTAGCCTTGTCTGCAAGGCTATGGAGAGGATCATAATGGAGCTCATAAATAAAGACATTGGGGACCTACAGACACTGGATCCTACCCAATTTGGCTTTGTCAAGGGCAGATCCTGCCTCTTGAACTTGGTCGACTTTTTCGAAACAGTCACTAAGGCCATTGATGAGGGTAAGGCAGTTCACACAGCCTACCTTGACCTAGCAAAAGCGTTCGACAGAATACCCCATTCGGGCATCATGGAAAAGCTCACTAGCTTAGATGTAAACCCATATGTCACAAGATGGGTTGCAAACTGGCTCAAGGACAGAACCCACAGGGTTAGAGTTGCTGGTGCCATGTCAGACTCTAAGCCGGTCACGAGCGGTGTCCCACAGGGCTCAGTCCTGGGCCCCCTCTTGTTCGGCATTTATTTTTCTGAAGTGCAGGCAAACATAGGGGGATTGTGGCTGACAAAATTTGCAGATGACTGCAAACTGGGCACCATAATTGACACTCCATCAGACACAGACATCCTTCAGAGAGGTCTCATAGAAATGGATAACTGGTGCCAGAGCCATGGCCTTAAGCTAAATGCCAAAAAATGCATAGTCATACCCTTTGGGAAAAACAAGGTAACCCCTAATTACCACATAGGTGGTAATCCATTAAACACGGAAGAAGTTATCAGGGACCTGGGGACCCAAGTTGACAATAACCTCTCTTTTGACACTCACATTGCCAAAGTGGTTAGGAAGACCTTCTACATTGCCCACCTGATCATGAAGGGATTCACATCCAGATCAGGAGAGGTCATTGTACCCTGTACTCTTCACTTATCAGACCAATGATTGAGTACAACGCCCCATTCAGAATGTACCTTACCCGACACCTGCAGCAGTTGGAAAGACCCCAAAAGTTCCTCACCAAAAGGATAAAGGGGCTCAAACATATGTCATATGCTGCCCGACTGAAGAAACTCCAGCTCTATTCAGTCGCATACCATCTGCTCAGAGGTGATCTGTGCCTGACATACAAGGCCATGTCCAACCCGGAATTAATGGACATGCTCCACCTCAACAAATCCAAATCCACCAGAGCCACGAGCGCAAGAGACTTAAACCTCAACACGGATATAAATAGGACATGCTGGAGGGACAGATTCATCACCCAGAGACTCCCTACACTATGGAACAGAATCCCAGTCCATGTGAGGCAGAGCCCCTCACTGACTCTGTTCAAGAGAAATCTTGACGAGTGGATGGGAGATCGTAGGTTTACCCCGGGAATCATCTCTGCGTCACTGCTGGACAGAGGCACAGCAAACTAATGGGTATAGTATTCTCATCCTAAGGGGTGGTGAAAGCCACACACACTCTGGCTAGGCTTATAAATGCCCTAGGGCAGATAGCCTAGTATGAACCTATGAATCTATGAACATCAGTAGACCACTGTTGTGTAAATATCTGCACTGGTACAGGTAATCATGCACATCTGATATGTCATACAAATATTGTGTTGCTGCATTGTAGTGATAAACAGATGCCCAGATGTGGTAGTATTGTGGGAATTTATGGTTTATGTATGGTAGTACTGCACCCAGCCTGTAGCAATGCCACAGGTGTGGCTACTGACATTGCATCTCTCACCCACTTATGTAGGTCCGTCTGGGGTAACAGCAAGGCAGCAGCCTGTAGCTCGTGATTATGTCTTATGTAGATGCATGCCAACACACCGGACATGTAATGTTGATGTTATATTCTATGCACATATCTAACACACCTACCCTGAATGCATGCTGTACATGTGCATGTATTGTTGCTGTGAAGTGCATGATCTCACAAGGGCGGACATGATGGGGTATTGAAAGGGTATGTCACACACCTGCATGACAACTAACATCCTGTCATTACGGGACATGTCCACAGGGGGTAACATACTGTTGGTAGACATGGCCTACAGTAATGACATGTTCTGAACAACACCCATATATAGTGCAACACCACTGTACACACCTGTAGGGCAATGCCAACTGCTGCTGAGATACACTATGGCGTACGGCATTACAGTAGTCCACATTATCAGCTGGATCTAAGCTGCAACATGTGGTGTTCAGTGTATGGGACACTAAAAGCTGACACCTATGTGTAGGGCTTACCTGTTATGCATCTGCATAAATGCTGAGGGAAGGGGGATCTCAGCATGAAAGACCAGTGCACTGCAGCAGGGATCCTAAGGATGGTAGGAATGGCTCTATCTGCATATAGTCACGTCCAGGACCTGTGGCAGCCATAACCCTACCCACACTGCAATAGTGACGGCATTGTGTGAACACCATGGGATGTGCACATGAGTAGACCTTGCAATCATGCAGAAAAGGGGGACATGTGTAGGGTAGGCTAAACATACACTGGCAATTACAGAAGACCCATGCTGGTATACCCCTGCCATGAGCAGTGACTGCTGTAGTACACACAGCAAGAGGTGTGATAAACAATCATGATAAGGGTGTGCACACATATCTCCACAATGTGTGTATGCACTGTGGTCAGCAGCCACATACCTAACACAATCAGTAGACACTGCATGTGAAAGTAGAGGACATATGTTACATACCAGGTTTGTGTACAGCTAAGATATGCAGTGCTGTGGTCCCATGGCAGATCACAGATGTGTGTAAAAGCAATAAAGGTGTGTACACCCCCCATAGCCATGGTATGCTCTGATGGTTGTCAGTGTAAGCATTTCTGCACTAGCCATACATGGTCTGTTGATGTTGACAGCTGTAAATCAGGCATCAGGCATTCACTAATGACAACAGTCCACATATCATCCCAGGTATGTGTTGATAAAACACATAGGGGCTGTGAGAGGTACAGCTGGCATAACTGACATAGTACTACACATTCTGCAATAGGTTGGACACCTGTGAGTTGTGGTGCACAGTACATGGCAGGGTGCAGAACAGGAGCACAGCAATAATGTGTACATGGGTGCAGAGGTATTCAGGGGAAGGGGCATTGCCTAGTCACAGCACATGCATCATATACATGTATACCATTGCTAGCATGGTGAGTATATCTCAACTGCATGTTGTTCTGTACCATATGTTCTGCATGTTGGCAGATGGGTAATTGGAGGACTGTGTGTGCGATCATTGTGCAACCTCACGTGTGTGTGTGTGTGTGTGTGTGTGTGTGTGTGTGTGTGTGCGTGTGTGTGCGTGTGTGTGTGTGTGTGTGTGTGTGTGTGTGTGTGTGTGTGTGTGTGTGTGTGTGTGTGTGTGTGTGCGCATCCTGGTGGTTAGTTAGTTTGCCTGCAGGGTCACTCGGGCAAAGTAGTAGGATGTAGATGCATGTATGATGTGTGTGTGCATGTTTGTGTTTGTGTGTGTGGCCATGTATGCACATGTGTGATTGTGAGGTGTTCATGCGGCTGTACCCCCCTTTGGGACCGTGCAGTACATGGACATGGAGTGCCCAATTGCACACCAGGAATACCTGTCATGTACTCACAGGACACCAAATAGTATAATATGGCCTGTAGTATGGATCAAGCATCCAGAGGAAAGGTAGACCCCGGGTACACACTTAATATTGTTGTCAGCGGAGAGACAACCTACAGCCCACATATGCAGCTCTACAGATGCATTGGGGAAGTAATAGTCAATACCAGGGAGTGTATCCAAATATTACAGCTGACACATGATGAGTCGACGGAGCAGCATATCCAGCATGTACTGAGCATTGCATACACATGACACACCAGTGGGAGCTATTATGGGTACAACATAGTAGCCCACACATATAGGGGCCATGCACATAATTCCGGCCATACAGAGGGTGCATACTGAATGACAGCATTGAGGCCATGTTACTCCACTACACACAGGTTCAGCAGGTAATGTAGAAACAGGCCTTATATTGTGCCCACTTGTGTGGGCATTTAGGGGACTGTGATGTTAATGAGTGGTATCAATGTGTGTATGTTAACAAGTGTGATGCAGGATGGGGTAACACATGGACATATACGTGGGACTGTCTGTAAAGCCATGGACAGGTAGGTTTTACAGAGATGTGTGTGTGTGTGTGTGTGTGTGTGTGTGTGTGTGTGTGTGTGTGTGTGTGTGTGTGTGTGTGTGTGTGTGTACTGTTAAGCAATGCTGTACAGGTTTTAAAGTGCAGTTATTGTTTTCCCCCACAGGCGGCAAGGTGTGTCAGGGTCCCAATCTGATGTAGGTGTCCATACAGACACCGATGATGATAATGATGATAATGATGATAATGTTGAGGCACAAGTGGGATTGTCAGGGGCCGATACTATGCCAACATTTGACCCCCCTTTTAACCACCCTCCCCCGCACACAGTTACAGTGCCTATACACACCCCATCACCAGTGGCCATAGCAGAGGGACAGCTGGTGTTCAGTGGCATTGCACAGGAAAGTGCGGTAACCATGCCTACTGTGTCCAGTGACAGCAGGCATAGCCAGATGTCCAGCAGGCTGCCACATAGGCGGATGTCCCAGGGTGCTCATGGTAGGGCCAGTGGACATCATGCCCCTGGCATAGGCAACATAGCTGCAACCATCAGAAGCATGTTCCAAGCTGCAATGGCAGTGCAGGCACATATTGAGCATTACACCAGACAGGGCCTTAGGCTGCAGAGGGCTGCACTTGCATCTGGAAGAGACAACCTCAGTGAACTGTCATATTCCATCCATGCTTCTACCGAGTAAGCGGATAGATGGCAAGATGAGATGATGGGCCTCATCAGCCGTGGTGTGTCCATGCTTCAAAATGTGGTGGGGATGCGGTGACTCCCACATGGATGTGGGCCAGCAACACCAGCAGCTGGCACTCAACGTGGGCATGCTAGGACACCAAGGGGCTCCTGTAGTGGCAGTAGCATCCCCAGCAGTGCGGAGGGTGTGCTGTCCACACCACACCACAGCAGGCCATGTGCATATGGTCCTGGCCAGTCCCAGGAGGGATGTGGACAAATGTCATCAGCAGGTGAGAGTAGCCCTTCAACTCCTCTACCTGCATGTGCTCGTGGAACCCCTGGCAGGCACAGTCCACGTGTCCATGGCCGGAGGCAGTGAACTGCACACCCTGCCAGGTACGGTCTGCAGCTGTCCATAAACACCTGTGTAGGGCATTCACAAGGCAGAACTGTGTGCATGCATACCCACACACTATGCAAACACACCTAGGGCAACCTCATACCTACACACACCACATCACCTCAGCTAGCTCCCCAGAGTACACCCCTTACCCACACACATGGTGTCAAATGTATGGCCCACCCTCGGCCTCTGGCAGACCAACACCACACACTGTACATATGATGATACCTGTGCCTCATCACTGTCATCCATACCATCAATGCAGGGACAGGCTGATATGGTTTTGATGCACACAGTGACTGTACACCAGTGTACCACAGTCCTGCAGTGTAACATGTTGTAGGGTGTAGAGTGTGAGGCATATTTGGCAGGTAGTGTAGCCGTCCAGCAATTATGCCTTCTAGCTGTTAGTAACACTGCTTGGTTGTGGTCTCTAAACTGATATGCAATTGTGTTGTAGGTGTACATGTGTGGCACGAGGATGCCCTGTGCATATGATGATACCTGTGCCCCATCCCTGTCATCCATACCATCAATACAGGGAAAGGCTGATATGGCTCTGATGCACACAGTCACTGTACACCAGTGTACCACAGTCCTACAGTGTAACATGTTGTAGGGTGTAGAGTGTGAGGCATATTTGGCAGGTAGTGTAGCCATTCAGCAATGATGCCTCCTAGCTGTTAGTAACACTGCTTGGTTGTGGTCTCTAAACTGATATGCATTTGTGTTGTAGGTGTACATGTGTCAGCACAAAGATGGTCTGCAGTCATATTGCACAATGGGGTATGTCACTGTGCTGACACCATGGCAGTGACATACCTGGGGTACAGTCAAACACATTTCACAGGTTACTATACCGGGTATTGCCTGTGCCACATGGACAGGTGGCCCGCTAAGGCATGTATACTCTGCAACCTGATGTAGACCCATCCACATACATGCATACTGTTACTTGCCCACACTGGGACTAGACCCTACCTAGCAATGTTGTGATACTGACGTGTGTGACTTACATTGCACAAACACTGCCTTAACCACTCTGTATCCAACAGACCTTGTTCTTCCCAGCAACAAAATGAGCAGCCCTTGCAGGTCATGAACTCAGGGCCCTTTACACTGAAGTCACAACACATGACCACTACACCATGACCACTGTGGGGACAGCTGTTGTGTTACCAATATAGCTGTCATTACCCAGATTGAGTGGTATTGAACACTTACCTTTACGTCCTAGATTGTGTACTCCTTCTCATTAATTTGACTGTTGCATCACATATGTTGTTTTATCATAATGTGCACATAGCATATACATACGCTGGGATACATGTGGGAGGGTATGCACAACCATGATGTTTACTCATGACAGGTATATGGTTGTATACATATAGATGTATAGATGTCTACATGTACATACACAGGTATACACATACATATATCTGTATACACATCTGTATAGTGCTACATATATATGGCCATGTGTGCACCTCTTCGTATGTACATATGTATACATATCTATACATATATGTATCTATACATATGTGTATATATAGGTATACGTATATGTACATATAGATATATGTGTATATAGTTATATATGTATGCACATCCTATGTGTACAGATATGCCTAGTTATGTTGGTATAAATATGTAGCTATCTATAACTATATGTGCATGCATATTTATACCGATAGACCTACTACTGTCGATATATCTCTAGATATCCATACATATATGTGCATATGTATCACTATCTGTATATGTGTAGACATATATTGATCTGTATATGTATATATCTGGGTGTGTATATGTATATCTATGTACATATACATACCCATCTATACATGTCAATATGTATATGTGTAATCATATATATAATAGAAATATATATATATATATATATATATATATATATATAGATAGATAGATAGATATCTGGATGATTATATGTACAGATATTCTCACCATATGTCCTGGACACAGAGTGTTTCCCTACTCCAGCCCCTATAGTCCCAACATTGTAGTGCAAGTGGATGTTAGGAATGTATAGCAGGTATATTGGTCGACTATTGCTACTGTAATTGGGATTGTCTTCACAGACATGATGTGTGTGGGAGGTCACATCTGATTTCCACATGTGTACCATTGGCTACTGACAGACATCCTAAGGACATCCTAGTAAAGTACCACTGCTAGCACGTAATGCCCCTGTGGACTGCAGCACAGATATTGGCCAATATATGTGGACATTCTGAAACACTCTTTACAGTCCGCAGGTATACACAGAACCCCTTAGTGCTAAACATGTGTACCATGTATGACAATATGGATGTTAACAGCCATATAGATGGGTATAACACATAACGACTGGTATACATATGCCACCATAGGTTATGCATTCACACACCCCTGTCTGGCCTGACACATAATAACCACTGGTACAAGGGTGCCATGGCCACATACTATCTACTAGATATTGACATACGTCTGTACAGCATCCCACTGCTCTGTCTGACATACATGACTGTTAAGGGAGACCCGGCAGCAGTACATCCAGCAAGTATCTGCACATGACATCTCACTGGATAAGTACATTAAGCTACTAGACATGTAATAATGCACTGTGTAGGTTACAGGCAGACTGGCTCAACACTGGGGGAATGCACATGTGCCTGCATATATAGCAGGCTCTGCAGGCATGTCACAGCACATGGTATGATACACCTGTGTGAAGGTGCATAATCGCATCCAATGTGAACATGACCACAGTCACATATGGTAAGCTAGCATAAAAGTACAGTATATAGACTACTTGTTCAACACCATCCTCATATGTGCCACTTACAGACTAACCCTACATATACTGGGCTACTATACTATGTGATCTGCTGGCTGTCTGTGGTATGGGACATGTGTGTGTGTGGCCCTACAAACATGTAAGCCAATACAGTAACATACAGTGGAGTAGCATGTAACATCAGATAGGACGGGACCTATAACAATGACATCTAAAACAGTCTGTAGAACATATTAACAATACACACACTGTTGACATTCACCATAGTTACATAGACCTCGGTACTGTACAAACAACCACAGAATGTCCTGGTAATGTCATCAAATATTACCCGCACCGTACATAACATGTGTAGCATTCTGATATCTCACTGGCTTGCTATCAGATATGATGACACTAATGATGGTGTACAGCACATATGTACCTCTTAATGCAAGACATATGTACAAAGGTTGATAGAGTTGTCACTGGAAGCACATACACAGGGCCAATATTGACATGTTGCTGTGATAACCGCATGCATGTACTGTTGTAACAGGTTTTGTTGCAACATGTGCCCTATGACGGATATGACGTCAATAACTGTCACGGCTTTCACCATCTACAGACTGCAATCCTCACACTACCTTCTGCAGTTCACAGATACGTGCTCTGTGGGTAACACATGACACCAAGGGCACAACACACTTCCCAGTCTGCAGATGACCCTGCAGATGCATATTCCTTATAAACATAAAACTGACATGGCAGGTATTACAATATGTAGGACAGCCATATCCACATACACACTGTTAAACCAACTTTACTCCACGTGCAGTATAGCAGCACGTACAGTATGTAGTCAGGTCAGGCACATCCCCCTCCTGTGTGCTGCCCTGTTTCCATGGTGTATGTTGTTAGAGGTAAATCCCCAATCCATCTGAGATGCAGAACCGACAAACAACAGATCTAGTTCCTGCCTATAGTGGATGTAAAGGGTCAACACCAACATGATGTTCCTAGATATTGGAGTGTGTTTCCATGCAATTGGCTATGGGAATGTTACCACAGCTGTTCCACATGCACTCAGCTAGAGGAAGACTGCAGTTGGTGCAGAGGCTATCAGCTGATCATGACCATCACTTACAAAACACAAGCTGCTGCCTAAGCAAAGCAGGTGTACATCTCCACATTCACCAGAGAGGGACAGACAAAGACAAAGTATTTCCGGGAAGGTGTGGGTGAGTAAAATCTAAGCATGTTTGTGTCACACACCTACCAGTACAGGGTTTCAAACACCTGACTGACTATGCATAGCTATCACGTGTATGCAGTTATTGCTATAGCTTACATGTTGGTGAGCTGTCCAGACGTATATGCACTGGTGAGTGACATCTGCAACACTGTTGTGATACAGTAGGTGTAGCACAAGAGCCTGTCCACATGAACAGGTGTCAGCGTCAACACAGCCACTCTCTCTAAGAGACATATACACATTGCCACACTTGGCAGGGTAACGAATACACTTCTTAACCAGTTACTTTGCCACAATACAGTAATGCATAGGTATCAAATGGCCCAGAGGGGTTATCCTGGGTTTCTATGGTCAAAGGGTATGTGAAAGTGTCTGACATTAAACAGCATGCTTCAGTATGCCAATGGGGGTGGTACTGGGTGTGAATGTGGTCGGAAGCATCATACACCACACACACAGACACAGGGTGCCAGTACCAGCATGTATGTGTGCATTTCTTCATGGGTGTGAAGTGGTTGGCCATGCCAGATGGCTGTACAACGCTAGGGGAAGGGTATACCTTGGCATTAGGCAACATTAGAATGGTCTGCATTATGACTAAGGGGTGTAGTGTCTGGAATGACCCACACAGGTGGGTATTGTATTCACCATCCAGTCACCTGGGTTACTGTTGTGCATGGCCAGTGCTGTTCAATGCTTGCCATGTATGTGTTCTACACTCCATGACATGGATGGTGTCTGGGATGTGCACATATCCCACATTCATGTACAGTGGCATGTAGAAGTGTACTTGGTTTGTCTGGCCCATGTTGTGTGCACAGAATGTTAGCATCAGATGTGACAGTCCCGCCCTCATGTGGCAGGGCCAGGTAATGGACAGCAGGTTGACCCTGCACCTACATTGATAGCATGCTACAGGTATTCCCTGGTGTCAGTGGCATCTGTCCATACAGGGCATGTGTGTAAGGCATGTTATGTCCTTTGTGGATCACATTTGATGGAACCACAGTTGTTACAGGCATCCATTGGGAAACATACTGAAGGCTCACTGTCTACAATTATGTGCCTATCATACTGATGGACAGGGTGCCATGCCCTCTGCAGGCCACTGCATTCACATCATAGTTACTATCAGTCACCAAAATGCAGTGTACTACACACATATTGGCTGTTGCCTCAGCATGTGTGTGTGTGTGTGTGTGTGTGTGTGTGTGTGTGTGTGTGTGTGTGTGTGTGTGTGTGTGTGTGTGTGTGTGTATGAGACATGGGCTGAGACTGTGCTCTGGGTAATACTGGGGTTGGTAACTGTGATTGCTGGCCTTGATGTCACATGTATGGGTATGGACTTTCACCACAGCCTCTCGACTATTTCACAGGTGTTATCCCTGTACAGTGGACATTGTGATATATACTAGGGCCACCATATAAGAAATTTGCAAAATTCGCTCCACATTGAGCCCAGTGTCACACACACACACACGCACCTCCACACAGCCTACGAGTTACAAACACACACACACACCTGTCATATCTGGGAGTATCAGCATGACATCAGCAGCCCCTACCTAACTAGTTTATTGCACTCCACAGTTATAGTACATGCCATGATGATTACTACAGTACTCCTTCCCCAAAGGTGTATATCACATTGGCTGACATCAGCAGGCATGCCAATGTAGGACATTTGACATGTACTGAGTGTGACTAGCCTAAAATGCATTGCTCCCAACACAGACAGTTGAACACACACAAAACATCCACAACTGACTTGTGTGGGTATAGAACCGCGAACAGAGGTCTACATCACACGATGGCATGGAGCTGTTATAGGACACACCATTTCTGCTGTCTGTACACCATATAATGGCAACTCTTTATCTTTAAGTGTGCATTAAAAGGATTAGGGGTTAAGATGTGCTCTTGAAGTTCCTCCTAAAGTATTTTGACAAGGCAGTGAGGCCTGGTATTACTCATGCCAGAGTTTGCTACTGTTTGGAATATTCATGGTGCCATATATCTGCTGCAGATAATAATGGTGAAATATTTGTTTATTTACATTTGTTTACTGGGAAAGTTTGGCTGGGTTATGAAAAAAAGTCTTTCCAGCAGAGGCTTGGGGAAAACTCAGATTTAGACAGCAGTGTTTATGTAGAGTTAGTGAACAATATAATATATAATATAATAATAATATACATTGTTTTACATTGCAAGACAAACACAAACCAGTAACAATTTTTGTGTAAGAAATGCATTTTGTACTGTAGGGTTTTTTGAGGAGGAAAAAATACAGAATGAATGACCACTTTTAACGAAATGGCACCTCAGACAGTGTATTCATAGTACATGGTGTTTATGAATCCTGCAGCATGAGTAATTGAATTCACACTTCCCATCCACATGGGAATGGATCAGTCTTCTCTCTTGACTTATATCCTGTAATGATGTAGTGCATGGATTTATGAAGCTCTTATCTTTGTAAGAGCATAGATTGGATCATAGCATTTCACAGTGTAGCTGAAATTGTGTAGAGCCTGTTTCAGAGGATATGCAGAAAGGCATAACTGCAAAATGAGCATGTGTAATATTGATGAATGGTGGTTAACAATGTTTGAAAATGCAGGCCAGACTGGGGAAATATGACATGGTCTGATACTCTGAGAAAATAATGAGATGGAGTTTTTCAGAGGAAAAGATGGTAGATTACTGGAGTAGCCTTTCTGAGACTGGTTAGTGGCATCTGTTACAGTGGGGGAATTAGCAATGACTGGAAAAGGCTTGAAGGGTTTTTGTTTAAGGAGGTTGAAAGTATAAAGATGTTGTTTATTAAGAAGAATCTGTAGTTTGTCTTGTAGATAATCTTACACCATGTGGGAATATTTATGACCCGATATAAGGCTACAGGCTAAGAAATTGCTACAACTCCTGCTACTTTTTGAACATGTAGTTATAGTTCTTTTAGTGCAATGGTTGATTGACCTTTTCTCTTTCCCCTTCAATTTCCAGAAACTTTTTTTTATGCTAGTTACTCTTACTTTGAGTCCCAGACATGGTGTAAGCAACAAATGAAACGAACCAAGTAAAATAACGAAACCAAGCCAGCAAGTCAAACTCCACAAAGGCTTAATCCGTAAACGTATTTTAATAAAAACGTTTTCGCTCCCACCAAGTAAGAGCTTCATCAGACAATGAATAAAAACGCCGTAGCACTTTTTAAAAACACATTCATGATGTCATTTCCTTGACGACAATACCATCAGAGGTATTTACATTTCACGAGTATTCCTTAGCAACTCTACACTCAAAATGTACATAGACAAGGTTCCAATGCTCATATAACACCACGCAAAAAGCCTGAACAAAGTACATTTGTTTACATCTCAAACAATATTCCTAAACACTAAAAGTTATTTATTTAAAGATGATGAATGCACATAATAATATAAAACATATGTATTAAAACATAAAAGTACGTAATCACTTCACAGAAAGTTCACCTGCTAGTATGTTACCCCTTCATTTAGCCAGGCTAGATGTGATATGAAAAAACCTGACGATATACTACCTCAACTACCTTAAATAAAACTATTTAGAGACCAAGTATTCCCTGTGCTTAACATTTCAGGTAAGGACTACAAGTCCCTAGATGTTTTTTAATAATAAAATAGTAGTAAAACTACAATAGTAGTTGAGGTAGTATATCGTCAGGTTTTTTCATATCACATCTAGCCTGGCTAAATGAAGGGGTAACATACTAGCAGGTGAACTTTCTGTGAAGTGATTACGTACTTTTATGTTTTAATACATATGTTTTATATTATTATGTGCATTCATCATCTTTAAATAAATAACTTTTAGTGTTTAGGAATATTGTTTGAGATGTAAACAAATGTACTTTGTTCAGGCTTTTTGCGTGGTGTTATATGAGCATTGGAACCTTGTCTATGTACATTTTGAGTGTAGAGTTGCTAAGGAATACTCGTGAAATGTAAATACCTCTGATGGTATTGTCGTCAAGGAAATGACATCATGAATGTGTTTTTAAAAAGTGCTACGGCGTTTTTATTCATTGTTTGATGAAGCTCTTACTTGGTGGGAGCGAAAACGTTTTTATTAAAATACGTTTACGGATTAAGCCTTTGTGGAGTTTGACTTGCTGGCTTGGTTTCGTTATTTTACTTGAGTCCCAGACATAGTAAAGGAGCCTGAATGTAAATGGTCATTGCCCTTTGGTTTTGTCATAATCTCTTTGGTCAACACTGTGCATGTTGTGACTTTCGGCTTTTCCCAGTTAGGGGTCACCACAGTGGAACTCCAGTCCGCTAATGATTGGCAGTAGATTTTTATGTGCCGAGTTGCCAGCTCTGATGCACAACCTTCAATGAAGGTACGCCCATTCACGTATGTTGCCACACAGAAGATGCTCTAGCTGAGAATCGAACAGGACAACGTCTTACTGTGAGGCGACAATACTACCGCAGCACCACCACCACAGTCTTGGTCAACACTGTGCATCATGGTTTTAAATCTATAATTGTGGTGCATGTGCATCCTGGTTCCATTGTGTGGGAGATAGGAAATTCACTCCGGTGATAACTTCTGTGGCTCTGCTTGACAGGGGCACAGGAAAATAATTTTCTTGGGTGGCAAAAGCCAGGGTAACATTTGGCTATGCTTCTATAGGCCCCAGGGCCAATAGCCTAGTACCTACCTATGAACCTATGAACCTACGGATTACAGGATGGCTCCTTCCCCACAGGTGTATAACACATTTGCTGACATCAGCAGGTTGGAAAAGTACGGCATTTGAAATATATTGAGTGTGACTAGCCTCTATTGCATAGCTCCCTACACAGACATTGAAACACACACAAAACATCCAGAACTGCCATGGGTAGGTATAGAGCTCTACCAGGTTCTGAATGACACTACAGCAATACACAGTTATGGTACGCGCTATGTGTGTTACTGGGCTATATCCTTCCCAGATTGTATTTCTGGGTGGATGACATCAGCAGCCTTGCCAAAGTTGAGCATTTAACTTATAGGGAGTGTGACTACCCAAAAAAGCGTTGCTCCCTACACAGACAGCCACACACATAATCAAACACACACTTGCCATGTCTGGGATTAGAACACCTACTTAACTACTTTATCACACTACATCTGTACGCAGTTACAGGACATACTACAGAAATTACTAGGGTACAATCTTCCCAGAGGTGTATTTCAGGGTGGATGACATCAGCAGCCTTACCAAGGTAGAGCATTTAAATTGTAGGGGGTGTGCCTACCCTAAAAAGCATTGCCTTCTACACAGACAGAGTCAGACCCACACACACACACACACACACACACACACACACACACACACACACACACACACACACACACAGTTGCTAAGGCTGGGGTTAGAATGCCTATTTAACTAGTTTATCACACTACACTAATGCACAGTCACAGCACCTGCCACAGGGATTACTGGCCTATCCCTTCCCCAAAGGTGTATTTCACAGTTGATGACATCTGCACACTTGCCAAAGTGGACCATTGGAGGTTGTAGTGTCTGTGAATGGACTCAAAAGCATTGCTCACTACACTGACAAAGGAACACACACCCACACAAACATCCACACTTGCTATGTCTGGGAATAGAATGCCTACCTAGCTAGTTTATCACACTACAGTGGTACGCAGTTACAGAACACATTACAGAGATTACTGGGCTACAAGCTTCCCAGAGGTGTATTACTAGATGGATGACATCAGCAGCCTTGCCAAAGTTGAGCATTTGAATTGTAGGGAGTGTGACTAGCCTAAAAAGCATTGCTCTCTACACAGACAGACAGACACAAACACACAGTTGCCATGTCTGGGAATAGTACTCTTACCTAACTAGTTTATCACACTACAGCAGTAAGCAGTTACAGGATGCACTACAGAGATTACTGGGCTACAGCTTTCCAGAGGTGTATTACTAGGTGGATGACATCAGCAGCCTTGCAAAGGTTGAGCATTTGAATTGTAGGGAGTGTGACTAGTCTAAAAAGCATTGCTCTCTACATAGACAGACAGATACACACAGAAACACACACACAGTTGCCATATCTGGGAATAGTAATCCTACCCAGTGGTGGCTCGTGATATCGGACTGCAGGACTGCAGCCCCCCTCCCCCAGCTGTGAACCACAATGGTACAGTCCTGCAGTCCTCCATATCCTCTATACAAAGTGAATCCAGACTGCTTCCTTACCAGTCCGGATTCAGGAAGAAGGAGACAGACTGCTGATTCCCCGGAATTCTATGCGGTGCTAACTGCATAGACTGGAAGGAGATCGGACTGCAGAGTCAGCAGTCTTGAACCATTCCAGGAAAGAGCTGCAAAACCAGAAGTATGCATTCCAGAGCGAATGCGAGCTTTTACAGGTTCATCTCGCAAACACAGGATGGGAAAGCTGTTTGGATTTTTTGCAGGTACAAGATAGAAGCCAGTGGGTGTGAAACCTGCTGTTTGGATTATTTGCAGGTATAGAAGCCAGTGTGTGTGTGTGTGTTGCAGGTTCGTCTCACAAACACAGGATGGTCTCACAAACACAGGATGGAAAAGCCTGTGAAAGCTGCTGTTTGGATTTTTTGCAGGTTCATCTCGCAAACAGAGGAACAGGATGGGAAAGCCTTTTTGCAGGTACAAAGCCTGTGAAAGCTGCTGTTTGGATTTTTTGCAGGTTCGTCTCGCAAACACAAGAACAGGGTGGGAAGTGTGTGTGTGTGTGTGTGTGTGTGTGTGTGTGTGTGTGTGTGTGTGTGTGTGTGTGTGTATGCACATAGGCATGCATATTTGTGTTAGGGTTGCTATTTGTGGTTGTTTTCTCTGGGAACAAGTTTACAGGTTTATTCTGTGATTCAGAGTGTCCTAGGCTTGGCATAGATATACTGATGCTACTATGTACTATTATCATAGGTTCATAGGTTCATAGGTAGATACTAGGCTATCTGCCCTAGGGCATTTATAAGCCTAGCCAGAGTGTATTTGGCTTCCGCCTCCCTATTAGATTAGCCTACTGTGCCTCTGTAAAGTAGGTCACAGAAGGTACCCTTTTAAGATTAGTTTACTGTGCCTCTGTCTAGCAGGGACACAGAAGAGAACCCAGGGGTGAATTTGCGATTTCCCATCCACACGTCCAGATTTCGCTTGAAGAGGGTCAGCGAGGGGCTATGTCTAACATGAATTGGGATTTTATTCCAGAGTGAGGGGAGCTTCTGGGAAATGAATCTGCCCCTCCAGCATGTCCTATTTATTTTTGTGCTGAGGTTTAGGTCCCTGGAGCATGTAGCTCTAAGGGCCTTGGAGTTTTTGAGGTGGAGCATGTCCATTAATTCTGGGTTTGACATGGCTTTGTACGTCAGATATAGATTGCCTCTGAGTAGGCGGTAAGCAACTGAGTAGAGCTGGAGTTTCTTTAGTCGAGCTGCATAGGGCATCTGTTTGTAGCCCATGATCCTCTTGGTGAGGTACTTTTGGGGTCTCTCCAGTTGCTGCAGGTGTCAGGTAAGGCACATCCCAAAAGGGGCATTGTATTCAATTATGGGCCTGATTAGTGATGAGTAGAGGGGCACAATGACCTCTCTTGATCTAGATGCGAACCCTTTCGTGATAAGGTGGGCTATATAGAAGGTCTTTCTAACCACTTTGGCAACGTGATTATCAAAGGAGAGATTACTATCTGCGTTGGTCCCCAAATCTCTAATTACTTCTTCTGTACTTAATGGATTACCACCTATGTGGTAATTTGTGGGCACCTTGTTTTTCCCAAAGGGGATGACTATGCACTTTTTAGCATTTAGCTTGAGGCCGTGGCTCTAGAATCAAGCATCCGTCTCTGTGAGACCCTTTTGGAGGATGCTTGTGTCAGCTGGAGATTCGATTATGGCCCCCAGTTTGCAGTCATCTGCAAACTTTGTCAGCCATAATCCCCCCATGTTAGCCTGAACCTCAGAGAAGTATATACCGAACAAGAGAGGCCCCAGAACTGAGCTCTGTGGGATGCCACTTGTAACTGGTTTGGTTCAGACATGGCACCTGCGATTCTGACCATGTGGGTTCTATCTCTGAGCCAGTTTGCAACCCATCTTGTGATATAGGGGTTGATATTTAAGCTGGTAAGCTTATTTATGATGCCCAAGTGGGGTATTGTGTCGAAGGCTTTTGCGAGGTCCAGGTAGGCTGTGTGGACTACCTTGCCCTCATCTATGGCTTTGGTAACTGTTTTAAAGAAATCAACTAGGTTTAACAGGCAAGATCTGCCCTTAACAAAGCTGAATTGAGTAGGGTCCAGTGTCTGGAGGCTCCCAATGTCTTTGTTTATGAGTTCCATGATAATACGCTCCATAGCTTTACAGACCAGACTAGTCAGGCTTATGGGGCTATAGTTTCCGGGTTCCTTTGTGGAGTGGGACCACTGTAGCTGTACACCATTCTTTGGGTACATATCCTGTAGTAAGGCTAAGTTTGAACAGTGACTTAATGTGAGGGTTCAGTTCTTCTTGGAGCTCATGTAAGACACACCCTGGGACACCATCCGGTCCCATAGATGCTGTGTTTTTTGCTTTGGAAAGGGCAGCTTTCACCTGTGCATCTGTGATGTCAGGGAGGTTACATTCAGTTGGAACAGGCATTTGCTCCTTTGGGGGGGAAGGGGGGAGAAGTTTGCACTGAATCTGTCTGCCAGGATGTTGGCTATGTCTGTAGGTTCGGTATATTTTGTACTGTTATGCAACAATTCAGAGCATATCTGGGAGTTTCCGCCCATGTTCCTGACATAACTAATGAAGGCCTTGTGATTATCTTTAGTGTCTAGGGTAAAGTTTCTTTCAAAACTGGCTTTTGATGATTTTATGAGGGATCGAAGTTTCTTGCTAATACTGATCAGAGATGCCTTCTCTTTTTGGGATTTTGCTCTGTCATGTAGTAGCTTCCTCCTTCTGTTGTATAGCTTATTTATGGCCAGGGTCCACCAGACCGGTCTCCTGTTTTTGGAGGAGTGAGTCTTGGTTTTATTTGGGATAGCACGATCCATGCATTCCTGCAGGTGCTCATAGAATGCATTTGTAAAGGATTCTGTGGATTGGGCTGTATTATCCTCTGGCCCATGGGGCTTTGAAGGATTCCACCTCAGTCTTGAGAAGTGCAAAGTTGGCTTTTGAGAAATTCTTTACAGTGATTTCTTGGCTGGAGGTGGAGACGGGATATGGATGTCCAGGGAAATTTGTTTATGGTCTGATCTTACCAATGAGGGGTTTACCTCTGGTGTGGAACATAGAGTCCCCATGTTGGTGATGACCAGGTCCAATATGTTGTTCCCTCTTGTGGGAGTGGTGACCAGTTTTTCCATTGCATTAGAGTTTATAAATTCAAGGAACCATTGGGCGAGGGTGTTTGGGCTTGAGTAGTTTTCCCAGTCAATGTTTGGGTAGTTGAAGTCAACCAATAACATAGTGTTTGGAGAGACCTTCATATTCTCCAGTGTTCTCAGGAATGCCAAGTGGGGTTCCTGTAATAGGGAGGGTGTTCTGTAGCAGGCCACAAACTGAAAGGCAGTTTTGCCTGCTGTTAGTTGCACATGGATGGTTTCCGATGCTTCGTGCAGTACCACTAACCTGGAGGTGTAGGTATCTTTGATGAGTATAGATACTCCCCCTCCTTTTGTGCTTTGGTCCGTGTTTTGGGGCTGAAACGCATGGTATGAGTTATAACCTGGTAGTGCTGGGGTGCTCTCAGGAGCCTTGAACCAGGTTTCTGTTACTGCACAGAAATCGATTTTCTCCATACTGAGGAGAGCCTCGAGTGCGTGCATCTTGAGGTTTAGATTTCTGGCATTGAGTAGCATTACCTTTAGTTTTTTTATCCTTGGGTTGTCTATGGAAGTGGGTTTGTCCTTTGAGCCTTGCCTAAAAAAGGCACTATGGGGGTGGCAAGAGCCTTGGCCAGTATATGAAAGCCTAAGGGTGACAGATGCAAGCCGTCCCTAGCGAAGCAACGTGGCTTGTCGAGCATGTCATCCCAGGCTGACAGACACTGGATCCCCTTTGAATGACACTAATACTTTAGCCAATTGTTGAAACTGATCATTTTGTCTTTATACTGTGGCATCATTCTTGGTGAGGTCAAGATGCTACTCAAGGTCAGGGTCATACCAGCCAAGGCTACATGGTCAGAGAGCTCCTCTATGTCTCTTTTCATGTAGTCCAGGGAGGTACGTCTCAAGTCATTCTACCAGCATGGACAATGACGGAGTCATACTTGTACTTGCTTTGGAGTGACCTGAGTGCTTGCGTTATGTGGCGGATCCTGGCACCCAACAGGCAGCTTACAGTGACCTTCTCCTTGTTCAGTCTGCTGAGCGGGACGTCAGTGTGCCGGACAATAGAGTCACCTATAACAAGTGTATTTGGTGTGTTGTTTGGCCTTAAGGGCTGTGACTGTGAGGCACACTGATTTTGTAAGATATGTGATTCATGGGTATTGTTGAGGGGTGGCTGTTGCTTGGATACCTGCTTAGGAGGTCTTTGCTGTTTAGGCAGATTTTTATTTAGAGCCTCCAAGTATGTTTTTGTGTGTTTATGTGTTGGGTATGCAGATGCAATAGGTCTGTATAAGACTGGATTTGTGGTGTGGATGGTTACCTTTCCTCCTGACTGACTGTGCCAGTCTTGGGTTGAGAGAGCTCTGCCTTCAGTTTGGCTGTGTAACTGCATCTCTCACATGTATTAGAGTTTGTTGAAAGGAGGAGAGGGTTGTCTGTGTACAGAAGGCAATTGTAACATTGCCTTAAAATTCCCAGATTCACCAGCTGGACTGGAGAGTAACCTTGAAACTGACCCTTGGACATACCAGATAAGTATAGGGAACTGTTTTTTTACTTGATCAGATTAGGGAAGGGAATTGATTTTTCACTTGATCAGGAAGGACCAATTGGGAGCCTAATACTTATGAGAAGTCAAGGAGGGTGTAGTGCTTTAGTTAGTTAGTGTTTCCTTATAAGAGCTGAGCAAGTGCAGGGCTTTAGAAAGAGAATATAGTGATTACTTTGAGAGTTTGAACAGTTCTAAGGGAAAAAGTGAAGAGCAGACTTTATGGAGCCTGGAATAGTTTAAACCTGTTTAGGCAGCGCTGCCCGACGCTGCTCAGTGCGCAAAACTGCGCAAAAAGAGAGTTGTAGGGTTTTAAGAGAGAGAGATCAAGGAGTTGAACTGACCCAAAATGGCCACTAAAACTATAGCTTCTAGGTAGTAACCACTCCTCCAGGGACAGGCAGGCTATTCAGTGTTAACCACTCCCACTGGTGAACACAGAGACTTCCCTTTAGCCCAAGCAAGCACTGGCCTTCTAGAAACTTCCAAACAGTTCAGAACAACAAATCTGTAACTGAACTTTATTAACTTTCAGAAAGTGGGAAAAAAGCAAGATTTTTTTTGTTTTTTTTCTTTTTGTTGTAGTTTAAAGGTAGCAGAGATACACAAGCAGCAAAATAATCACAACAGTGCAATAAATGACCCCACACTTGAGTGCTAGGCCAAAATCAGGTAAAATGCAGTTTTTAGAGAAAAAAACGATTTTAAGTTAAGTGCAACACAGGAAATGCAGTAAACAGGCTCTAGATGTGTTCCAAGTACTGTTACTGTTACAGATATAAACTTTAGCAAGCCGAAAAATGCCAAAAAGTAGGCGGCAAAGCAGTAAAACTTAACAAAAAAATCAGAAGAAAATACTTAAAATCACAAAAGTGGCTTTTTTTCTTCTCTCAGCATTTTCTTCCCTTGGTAGGTGCTTCAGCAACAACTAGCAAGCCTGAAAAGATGCCAAAACCATGAGGCAGCCGTTTTTTAAGAGAGACAGATCAAGGAGTACTTAAGGGTATGGAACTATTTGGGAGACTTCAGATTCCACTTGCGTTTCTTCGATTTTGTATCAGATCTACACAGTGAAACTTATAACTGATCAGTCAGGAATGTGGGAAACTTTTAAAGTTACATGCGAACATAAAACAGCAGCTGTAGCAGCACATGTCAGTTTATTGTGCCTTCTCTCCTGATTGCTATCCTTACATACCAAAGTTCTGTTCTGTTCCTTGTACAATCTATGGTTTCTGAGTGCTTAATCCCTTAAATAGTTGATGGTGCAGTGGTAGCATTGTTGTCTTACAGCTAGAGGCTCTCTGGTTTGATTCTTGGCTGGGATGCCTTCTGTGTGGAGTCTGCATGTCCTGTGTGGGTTTGCTCTGGTGTCCTCCCATGTTACAAAGACATGTGTCTGCAGTGTTTCTCCCTGGGCCTCTGCTGAAAATTGGCTTTTGTTCCAAGTGAGACTTTTCTGGTTAACAAATGTTAAATAAAATTGACAGGCATTTTAATTTCAGACTTCATATTCTTCAGAAAGTACATAGTAACACAAAACCTTTCATTCTAGCAATTTGCTAAGTTTATAAGATGAATATCTGAAATTTGTCCCTATTTTTGGGACTGTATTCCCCCATTATTGGCTTCATCCAGGTTTTTTGTGCTACGGTTAAGAGCTATGGTGAGAACTGAATTCACTGAATATGCTTTGAGGACTGTATTCCCCCATTACTGCCATTGTCCAAGTGTTTTGTGCTAAGAGGTTGACAGCTATGGTGAGAACTGAATTGACTAAATGGTAGACATTTAACTTTCAGTCTTCCTCTCTTTCACAAAACAGCTGATTTGGCATAGTGGCATATTGCTCTGACTGTTTTGCACAGCATCCTGGGTTTAAGACGTGGCAGTGAAATGTATAGTGGTAACGCAGCATTTTATTCTAGCACCTTTGTAAGATTATACATGCAATGCTCAAAATGTGTCCCTGGCTTTTGGGCTTTTGTCCCACCCCAATACATTTTGGCCTTTTCCAGATTTCTTGTGCTGCAAAGTTGAGAGATACAGCTGAGTGTCGAGTAGATTTTACAAGGAGCTGAGAGCTGCAGGGGAAGAGAAGTGTAGTGCTGCTTATGCTGAGTCTGCTTGGATTGTTAAAAGCACAACAGGTTGTGTACTTGCTTTTGATGCAGAAGGCTATGGGTTCTACTCCCACAGTATGTAGATGCATTGCTGATATTGTACTGTGTTGTAAACGGGGTGGATGCTGCCGTCTTGAAAATGTCCTCTTTGCCAAAGATACCTAATAACTATGAACCCATCTTGTTATTTGCCATCCATTCCCTATTGCAATATTACTAGCTTATTTTTTAATGTAATATAGGCAATTTATACCTCAAGGGCAACAGGTACTTTATTTGTAGATGAAACAATGAAATATAAAGTTGTTTGCTAGCAGCAACCTCATTAGTTACAGATCTTTTTAATGTGGAATTACTTAAATGACTTTTACTTCTGCAGACATTGTGCATATTTACTGATACTGGTGGACTGTAGAAGTTTGATTAGACTTTTATGATGGAAATGTTCTCACTTGAGGAGTTTTGTCATTATTGGTGCATGCATTTTGTTTCATTGTTTACTGGAAAAAATGTTCAAAACAATAAATTGAAAACACTCTCTAGCAACTGTACTGTATTATGCAAGGAATATAATTTAATACAATCAGGAAAGTGCATCAAATAACACATGTATGTTTCCTGTGCAAGGGGTCTATGATTTGAAAACAGCCCAAAGTTAATCTTTATCTGCTACTGGCAAAATGTATTTTTTTTAATATGGGTTTCAATGCTCTTTCAATGAATGTGAGTTTCAAGGGCAGAGAAGTTTTAATGCATTGCTTTATTTAGCAGACGTCTTAATGTTTGTGCTGTAAAATGCAAAATAAAACTTTCAAATGAAGTCCAAATCGTCATAGAAGTAAAGCAGTATGCATATTAGTGTTTATGGTAAATGGGGCAAAATAGCCAAGTAATGGGACATTGGAATGGCTGCAGGGGGAGGCACCATTCGACCATGATTTTGTGAGGGGGAAGGGCGGCAAACTCAAAGACAGCCCCGGCTGAACTATACCTCTCAACTGTCCAGATTTTCACAGAATGAATAGAATGTTGCTTATTTTTGGTTTGTTCCTCATAAAATTTGTGGTTTTCTGGCAAATCATTTAGGAATTAAGTCACTAAACAATGACAGACATTGAGTTTCAGACTTCATAACCTTCAGAAAAATGCATGCTAAAGCAAGACCTATTATTCTATCAACTGTCTCATTTTATACAAGAGCAATTTTTAGTACTGTTTGTATGTTTCCCCCAATATATTTGGCCTTGTCCAGATTTCCTGCATAAACAGGTTGAGAGGTACATGCAAATAAATTGCTTTATAGAATTAAGCATATCCAAACCCCTCAAGTGTCCCCGATTTTGGCTCAAAATGTTGCTCTTCCCCTAATAATCCCTCTGCAAAATGGCAATTTTGGAAGAAAACATGGAGGGTTTACAATTAATAAATAACTGTAATAATCAGAGTTAATTTTGTCAGCTGCTCAAGTTAGCAGTACTAATATTAAAAAAGTGTCCCTTCTTTGACAGGTTCCCAGCTGCATTGTGTGGCTATTTTATATTTTTGCATCACATTTTTGGTCCATTTTTCATAAAATTGTGTTTTTCTGGCAAATTAGTGGCAAATCATTAAAGATTGAAGTTAGAAAATAATGACAGACATTTGAGTTTCCGATTTCATACCCTTCAGAAAATTCATAATAATGCAAGACCTACTATTCTATTATCTTTCTAAGTTTATAAGAGCAATATTTAACAATTGTCCTTATTTTTGGACCTTTGTCCCACTTCCATGTATGGCTTTGTCCAGATTTTTTTCTCTGAGGTTGTGACATACTTGTTGCACCCCACTCCCCCATGTAGTGACTCTGGATGTGTCCAAGCAAGGCAAGGAGCAGTTATGCAGTGTAAGTGTGCAGAGTATCCCCCTATCCAAGGCAGACTCAAGTACTACAGTGGCTTTTCATCTGTCCTTGATTTTGCAGAATGGTATGGTTTCTGTCATATTTTTATGCTGTTGATTTATGCTTATTATATTCAGAAAGTGCCTGTTGCTCTATGTTTAAGCAGCAATGCTTTAATGACCATCAGGTAAGCTTGTCTGTGATTGTAACTTGTCAGATGCAAGTAAGCTTTAATAAGCATACTTTTAAGGAATTGCCAACATTGAAAGCCTTTCTGTTGTTGCCATGCAGAGAATACTTACATAGCTAGATAACGTATAAGCCTTGGGTATTGAAATGCATATGACAGTATTTGTAATAAAGAACAGGATTACATTATTTTAAGAAGCTCATTACATTTGTTGAAGACTTGAAGTCATCTCTGCAGGCTTTACATGTAAACTAAACAGAATGCCAATCTATCATGTGTGGTCCATAACTTGTGCAGTAATCCTTTAAGCAATGTATCTTGAGCTTGTTTCTTATTTGCTTTTCATTTTTTACTTTGATCATGTATTCCCCATGAAACAAGTAGATAGTTATCAGGCAGCAGGTCTTTTTTGGATAAGAAGCATTTTTACAAGTGGAGGTATCACAGAGATTGCTACGTTCAGCATGTTACTTGGTACTTTAATAAAGCTGAATGTAAATTATAATTAGAACTGCAGTGCAAGGAGAAGTGGTTTGAGTTGAGTGCTGCTTGTTTTTCTTATACTTGATTTTGACTAGCATTCCAGTAATGTATTTAAAAAGTAATTTATTTTTTCATGCCTCTCAACCATTTTGTTTCCATATAGATATTAGGTAAGCTCTCATGCAGCCAATGCATTGAAATATTTTTTCTTCTACAGTTCATTTTGTCTTGATTGGTCTCTCATAATGACAGTTTGGCACCCAGGGCAGTGTATTTAATTAAAGTTACAGTTTTGTGGTTTTGAGCATTGCTCCTCCCTTCTAGTTAGCCACACCCCTTCCCATTGACCCCACCCTTTCAGCTGTCTCCTGTAGCCCCCTTTTGATTTGAAGTCACCAGCTGCCACTGCTCCTACCTAACTAATTTATCACACTACAGCAGTATGCAGTTGCACAACACGCTAGGGAGATTACTGGGCTACAGTTTCCCAGAGGTGTATTATTAGGTGGATGACATCAGCAGCATTGCAAAGGTTGAGCATTTGAATTGTAGGAAGTGTGACTAGCCTAAAAAGCATTGCTCTCTACACAGACAGACACACACACAAACTTGCCATGTCTGGGAATTGAGCACCTACCTAACTAGTCTATCACACTACAGCAGTGCGACATTGCAGTACTCACCACAGAGATTACTGGGCTACAACTTTTCCAAGGGTGTATTTCACAGTGGATGACCTCAGCAGGCTTGTCATAGTAGAGCTATGGGGAGGGCAGTGTGTATGAATGGGCCATAACATATTCATCTAGAGTTTGACACGCCACATGCGGGCACACACATGGTCATATTCCACAGGTACGTGTATTCAGCTGCTAGATGACTACTTCATTGTACAGTCATGTTTCACAGCTGGCACATGCACCAGTAGTCTGTAATGCTGACAGATACTGTTGGCTAGTATCTGCAGTGAGTGATTTCTGAACTTCATGTGTTTGGGGCCCTTTGGCTGTGTGCTGGGTGGGACAGGCCTGGATGGCTCCTTGTCACAGTCACCCTCTTCCACACATCTCTGTTTGTCTACCTTTGGCTTATTATAGTGTGTTGTCCTTACATATATGTCTGTATTCCTAGCCACTGTGTGTGCAAGGCATGCGTGGTGCATACTGACAAGTGTCTGCACTAACTGCATCTGACAGAGATGTCTGGTCCACTGGTGCTTGCAGACATGGCCTTCATGTGTTTAAGTGTGTGAGCTTGCCCAGTATGACTTTTCAGTATGTTGTTGACTGACACTGCCTTCAAAGTATGTGAGCATGCCCAGTATGGCCTTCTGTATTTAATGTGTGGATTGAGTGACCTTGGTGTTGTACACCAACAGGTGGCATGCTGTTTCTGCGGGGTATCCATCAAGCATTTGGTAGTGACTGTTCCTACATGTCTGCATAGGATGGGGGGGCTCAACCGACTATGTCTACATTTCTACACAGGATGGGGGGGGCACACCTGACTGTTATTACATTACTACATAGGGTGGGCACACCTGTCTATTTCTACATTTCTACACAGGGTTGGGGGGCACACCACCTGACTGTTATTACATTACAATGTAGGATGTGGGGGGCACATGTGACACTTGTACACATTTGCTATGACTGTACTAGTATACCAGGTACTCCATTTAATTCTGTATTGTTAACTATCATGCTGACTAGAGGCATACCAGTGTACTACAGATCGTGGCTTTGGTTGCCCTACATATTATTGTCTGACTTCCTACCCTTCAGAACTAACATCCCACTGCCTGCCCTGCTGTGGTCTGTCTGCGTAGGCTTGGGGGGGGGGGGGGTTAACCATAGCCATCATTCAGGGGCCATGGCACAGGCTCTGTTTGGATTTGTCTACACCTGTCCTGCTGGCTGAGACTGTTGTTGGGTATGTGAACTGTCCTGACTGACATGTGTGGGTCATATGAACACACATGTCACTCAGCACATTTCCTGCAGTGGATTTTGTCACCCGGTGTAGTACTGGCTACTATGGTGACTCCAGTATGTGTTACAGATATCATGGTGCCACTATGGGTGTCAACTGTCTGCTGCCATAACATTCAGCCACCCAATTCCCTTGCATGCTCACATCCATACCATAGCTATAGGTAATGACACATTCTACTCCATTTGGCAATTGGTAGATTGATTGACTTATCTTGAGGGTGTGCCAGACTTGCGGATGGTGCTGGAGGGCTGCCTATGTCAGATGCACATAGTACACTCCCTATACATGGTTGAGCACAGGTAGTGTCATGCCTGGCATCCCTTTTACTGTATGCGCGAGTCAGAGAGGTGTCATTCCCTGGGTCCCTACTGTGTCAGTGCATGTGCTATGCGTTGCCTCTTTGTCAAGGCCAGGGCATACTGGGCATGCCTCCTTCTGCTTACTGGGGCTGGCTCAGGTTGTTCCTCCTCTGGGTCACTCTGTGTCTGTGCAGGCCTTGGCATTGGTGGGGGGCTGTGTGGCCCTGCCCCATGCTGTTCCTGCTGCAGCTGTTTCCACAGGATCATATTGTGTAGCATAGCACATACCATAACAGTCTGGGTACATGTAGCTGGTGAATACTGTAAGGCTCCACCGGATGTGCCCAGACACCGGAACTGTGACCTGACCATCCTAAACACATGCTCTATTATAAGTCTGGCCTATGCGTGTGCCTCATTATGGTGTTCTTGTTCAGGTGTGTGTGCATTTCTGATGGGTGTCATCAGCCACGGCTCCAGTGTGTACCCAGCATCCCCCAATAGGTGACCGTAGGGGATGTCCCCATTGGCAAATCTCTGTTACAGCTGCATCAGATGTCATATGTGGGAATTGTCATAGCTTCCAGGGCAGCCAGCACACACATTCATTATAATGCCCTGGGTATCACATACGAACTGGCAGTTGATGGAGGGGATGCCCCTGCAGTTGATGTAGGCCCTACCCTGCTCACCAGGTGGTGCTTTGATGCATATGTGCATGCAGTCTATAGCACCCACTACCCCAGGGTATTCTGCTATTTGGTGGAAGAGATGCATATTGCTAGTCAACACCTCACGGGTGTTGAGGAAATATACATGCTCACTGCCATATGCTGACATGGCATCCAGGAACTGGTGGAATACTCTGGATGCTGATGCCTGTGAGATCCCCATGATATCCCCAATTGTGCTTTGGGAGGTACCTCTGGCTAGTATACCTAGGCCTACAGATACCTTGGTATCCACTGGGATGGGTACCCCTCAGTCAGTTTGGTGTGTCATGTGTGGCCTGCACAGCTCAACAATTTGCTGTAGGAGGTCTCTGTCCACCCTATAGCACTCCACTATCTCCAGCTCATGTAGCCCCTGGTAGGTTTCCCTGGGTCTGCACACTCTTCTCCATCTCCTCACTGTGGGTTGTTTGGCAGCATTCACATCCTCACCACCCTCAGCCTCTTGCACATGTTGTTCTATGCTGCCTGCTGCAGCCCTTCTCATTTTGTAGGTTTGTTTGTTAAGATTTTCCCGCTTGTATACAACGGTGGTGTAGAGTGTGGGAAAAACCAGAGGGGAAGGTGTTTGCTTAGTTTATAGTAGTGTTCTGGGCTGGGCTGGTCTGCTGCCTGTGTAATTGGCTGATTCTGATACATATCACCTGCCAGCTAAGCTAGTTCTCCTTGATTACCTTCCTACTGCTGTTTTCCCTTTCCATTGCCTTCCTGCTTAAGCCCGTGTGCAAACAGAGTCCTAACATGTGTACATTGTTGCTATTTCATGGTTTAACTTCTTTTGTCTTCCTGTAAAACCTGCTGTGCGGCATGCACACCCACTTAGGCTTTGTAAAGAGTGCTACACAGGTTTAGATACACCCCCTAGCTTAGCTGTGCTAAGCTAGGGGCAAACCTGAGCCACAGGGCTCCACTCCGCTTACAGTATGCCTGACACACACTCCCATGATGTCACTTAACTCCTAGGCTTACACCAAGCTATTCCTACTCTTACACTGTTGGGACCTGACTCACATGCTGGGGAAAACTGGGATTCACTATCCTTCCCCTCATTTGCATAGGATTGTCTGCTAATGCACAGCTACATGTCTCACACTGAGCCTCCTCCCTTAGCAACCACTACTCACTGGCCATGTTGTCTTCTGCCTGCCATTGACTTGCATGACAGAATACTGATTTTAGTTAGAATGCTTAATTTAGGTTCATTTTGTTATTTTCCCCCAATCCCATGTGCGTACCGCTGCCCTACACTTAAACAGGCGAGATCAACTACAAAATAATAAAAGTTGATTTTTGTATATTTTTTATGTTGGCAATGCCAATGGCCTTATACTTGGCCATTGGCATGCTTACTACATGATATGCAGCTTTTATTTGGAGCTGCCGTAGCTCCGATTTGGATTTTGCAGGAATATACTCAGTTACTAACCGTGTACATTTCTGCAGTTAGCACTAGTCTTGCACAGACTGTTGCAAGCTTCCTGGATTGCAAAATCACCTCATTTGCATAGATTTCTCCTGCAAATGGGGTCATTTGCATAGCAGGGCTTAGTCAGTGCAGGAGTAGTGCAGGAGCGCTCATGCACACCCCTGCAGGCTGTTCCTGGATCGCATGGCAGACATATTGCCTGCTTGTGCTCCTGCACCAATCTTGCACTCCGTGCAAGCGTTTGAGAATCCGGGGGAGTAACTATTAAGTTGGTAATATTTTGTAAACAACTTACAATATCTCAGCAACCTCTCAGGTTATGCACATGCTGACTGCTGCATTTTATTTATTTATTTTTACATTTGTTAACCAGGAGTGTCTGACTGGGCTAGAGGCCCTTTTTCAGCAGAGGCCTGGGGAGAAAAGCTCCACACAGAAAGACAATTACAGACACATTTAGGTGTTTAAACAGCATCACAATATATACACATTTAAAATAGACATATTTTTGCAGTGGTATGAAGACAGCGCAATATAGGGGAATCAAAATAAATTGTTAATAATAATTAAATTAATTAAATTTCACGGTATTCAGTTGTGGTTTGAAACACAATACAATATATACATAGTACATTAGATTATTTTTGCAGTAGTATGAAGACAGCCCAATAGAGGACATTAAACCTTCATTAGTAATATAAATCATTACATAGTTTCATGGTAACCATTTGTAATTAGAACAGTGGTAGTACTAGTTAATGTCTTGGTTTGAAAGTATTAAATATTTAACTTGATGGGGTCAGTATATGTGAGTGAGAGTGAGGATTTAGTAAAGTAAGATGGGCATAGTATTTTGTTTTTCCAGCTGAAAGCTTTCACATGAGTCTATACAGTTCTGTCTGTGCTACTTGGTTTTCAAGATGTTTAGCAAAAACATGAGATTTATGAAAATATAAAAAATAAATATTATATGAGCAACAATTAATATCTCTTTATGTGCAGTAGATAGAGATCAAATCTCAATGCACTTTATTTGCCATTGTGTAAGTTTTAAGATGAACTCTTTTAATACTTTGCATGTAACATGGTTTTGGAATTATTGATGCAAATATGAACAGTCAATCAATAGTTGGCACCTAGAGATGTCAGTAGGAGGTAACTGCAGAAACACTGGAGGCATCAATTGGCTATAATGAGTTAATAAGCAAAATTTTACATTTTATCCTTTTTTTCTCATGGGTTCAATTCCCAAGTTGGACTAGTCAGTTTTACCTGTGTGTAACTCACAACAGCCCAATGTGTCACAAGTCATATCACTTTTTCTCCAACCAGCTATGATTATAAACAACACCATAAAGTTTGTCATTGCTAACACTGGAACAAGTAACAATAGTCTGTGTATCACACATGGCCAAATCTCACTTCCTTATGTCATGCATTCTTTGCTTTTGAATGTAGTCAATGCCAATGTGTTTAGCAAGCCATTGCTGTACTTGTACAAATGCAGCAGGCAAGGCCGTGCATCTTTGCATACAAGTTATCACATGAGAGATTTGAATTCCATTCAGACCTATATTTCTAGGTTGACTTTTACAAATATGGTTGGCAATGTTACTGATGGTTTTCCATTTAGAAAAGAAAGGTGGGGTTTTGAAGAATTCAGGATGTCTGTGGTACTCCATGTAAAGTGCTACAGCCGGAGGCTACTGCAGGGGAAATATAATAAGTCTCAGTATAAGGCTGAGGCTTGGAATAGCTTGGCCAAGTGTGTCTCCAGTGCAATTGGCATTCAAAGCAGTGGGAATTAATGTCTTCACCACTACAGTGACATGAAGACGTACAAGTGGGACCTCCTGACCAGACAGGAGAATGAAGTTAAGACTGCAAGCACTCCTCATTTGTGTAAGTAGTCACCTGTCTACGGTATAGCAATTAGCCATCAGATTCATTTATTTATTATACTTTTATATATCTATGTTATTATTTTCTCTACTGTACAGCTGCAGCAGTGATAGCAGAAGACCATGAGGCATATCAGGAGAGACTAAATTGCTTGAGAGAGGCAAGCTGTGAGTATGCATCAGGTTTGAATGCAAGACACAGTAGTATTTTCAGTCCATCACTGTATATCATCTTGATCAGGCAAACCTTAACTTTTATATCAAGCATACATAACTGCTCCAATAGCTCTTAATTATTGCATTAGGCAATGAGTACATAAGACTGATTGTGTGTAGGTTCAATACCCAGAAACGAATAGATGTTTTACAGGATGGTATTTATAAGATATCAACTTCAATTCTGCATGATGTTTTCAATTCAATATTTGCAAATGTATTTATTACCTTAGAAAGAAATATCTGATATGACATAGTGCAATACATGATTCTGGCATTCATATCATACCATTTGTGATTTCGTTACACATTAATGCCTTCCCATCATATCTGGATGTGGCCAAGGTGTACTTATGTATAGCTCATATTGGTTTATGTATTAAAATAATTAAGTAATGTGACATGGCACTAATCTGATTTGAACATTTTTGCCCCCCCCCCCAAGCTATCTCTCTCTTTTATATAGTTGTGTATATATATATATTTTTTTTTCTAATACATTGCTGCTGAAAACAAAATGACCATCAGCACAGGGAAGTAGACTGACTACTGAGGTTTGGACCACCACACCTCCACAGGTGGCTGCTGTGGCACCAATAGACAGCCAGCACATCTGAGTTGCAACCTGTCAACATTGGTTCCAGAACTCCTACCCTACCTGCTCTTCCTGCGTCAGGTTGCTCTGCCTGGTTGCTGGTGCAGTGGTACCCTTCAGGAGTGGCATTTGTTTATTTATTTATTTATTTATTTATTTATTGACATTTGATTACCAGGAAAGTCCAACTCAGTAGAAGCCCATTTTCAGTGGAGGACCAGGGAGAATAGCTCCAAATTATTGCAAAATATTTTAACAATACTTTTACAATCTTCAAAATGCAACAAAAACATCTGCAGTTTAAATGTTTACAACAAATTAGACATAATATAAACACATTGGATAAGAATCAATATAAGTTATATGACAATTGTTTAATATTTAGAGAAATGTTAAAAAGTTTGTAGAGAAATTAAAGGTAATTTAGTCTAATACAAACAGGAGTTGCAATATGAAGTGAGGGAAAAACAAGCTTAAGGTATATTTAGAGAGAAGGTCAGGAAAGAGAATTTGACAGAAGTAAGGACATAAGTGAAGAAGGAAAAGTAAGGAGGTTTAAAGAATGAAAAGGTACTTGTTCATATTTAAGGATATAGTTTATCCTGGTTTTGAGCAAAAACAGAGGCAGATTTTAGTTAGGAAGACCTGCAGACTGATTTTGAAAGATGTGAGGAAGGGTATTGACCTGATGGATACAAGTAAGGAGTTCCAGGCCTTAGCAACTTTGTGTGGGTACAGACAATGCCCAGCAGATTTGACAGGTTTATAGACAGGAGTTTTTTGGTCACTTGATTGCAATGACCGACTGGGAGCATGGTTGTGTAGAATGTTTTTAGTGCTGGACAGGCAGATGGATGCTAAATGATTTTATAGGTAGTAAGAGGCTGTGTATATGTTAGTTTATGAAGCAATTCTAACCAATTTAGGCTTTTCAGTCCTCTACAGTTGTGGGTTCTGAAAGGGGCATTTGCTGCAAATTTAGCAACTTTGTTAAAGCATTTTTCAAATAATATTTGTGAAGCCTGGAGATTAGTAGGGATAGAAGTGACATAAGGGAGTGTGGGAAGGAGATGAATAATGGCTAGAAGTGACATAAGGGAGTGTGGGAAGGAAATGAATAATGGGAAGTGTAGTTCTAGTTGCGGCAGTGGGAACGTTGAGTTTTTCATAGGCAATCATGTATATGCAAGTCGAATGTAAGATTATCATACGTTCATAGGTGTTCACCAGGCTAACGACCACAAGGGCCTTTTTAAGCCTAGCCATGCATCCCAAATCTCTGACAAGTTCTGGTACCCTTGATAAGTGTAAGCAGGGGCTTGGGAGGTGAACCATTTACAAGCAGGGTCCTTGGAGATGAACCATTTAGAGGCTGTCTGTGTCTGTTGGAGACATAGGTGCCAAACCAGGGATGAATTTCCAGTTCCCCATCCAGTTGTCCAAGTTATTGTTGAATTGGTGGAGGAAGGAACTCTGCTTTACATGGATGGGGAGACTGTTCCAGAGAAGGGGAAGCCTCTGGGATACATACCTGTCTCTCAAACATGTTCTATTGACATCACAGCTAAAGTTTAAGTCTTTAGAATGGGTAATGCTGGTGCTATTTGTTTTGCAGATATGCAGGAGATCCATCAGAGCGGGGTCTGATAATCCCTTGTATGCCAGCCATAGATCGCCCCTCAACAGCCTGTAGGAGACAAAATACAGGGATAAGGCTTTGAAGCAGTCTGCATAGCACATGTTCCTTAAGCTCTGTAATCTTTAAGTGAGGAACCTCTATGGTCATTCCAATTGCTGGATATGCCTGGTTAGGTACATACCAAAGGGGGGCATTGTACTCAGTGAGAGGTCAGATGAAAGTCAAATACAGTGGAACAATGGCTTCCTTGGACCTAGAAATCATACCTATGTTTATAAGTTGCACAACATAGAATGATTTTCTCACTACTGTAGACACGTGATTGCCAAAGGCTAAATTATTATCTATGTGTGTCCCCAAGTTCCTCTCTACTGGGTCAGTTTTTATGGGTGCGCTCTCAATATGATAATTACCAGGGGTGAATGACTTCCCAAAGGATACTATTATGCATTTCTTGGTGCTTAGCTTTAGTCCACAGCTGTGACACCAGTTGTTTGTCTGTGTCATCCCTTCCTGGAGAACATTTGTGTCAGTGGGTGATTCAGTGACAGCTCTTAATTTGCAATCATCTGCAAATTTAGTCACCCAGAGGCTAATGGCATTGGCCTTGACTTCAGAGAAGTAAATAACAAAAAGGAGCAGTCCCAGGTCCAATCCCTGAGGGGCTCCATTTCTGACTAGCCTCTTTGTAGAAGTAGACACCCCAGTTCTAACTTCCTGGGTCCTGTCTATAAGCCACCTGGCGATATAAAGGTTTGTACCTAACCCCCTAAGCTTATCAACAATGCCCAAGTAAGATTTTGTGTCAAATGCTTGGCCAGGTCAAGGAAGGTAGTGTGAACTGTTTTGCCCTCATCCATTGCTTTGGTGATTTTATTAAATAAGTTCACCAGGTTAAGTAGGCATGGTCTGCCTTGATGAAACCAAATAGGGGTGTGTACGGTGTCTGGAGGTTTCTTATGTCATTAATGATCATTTCTATGATGATTCTATCTATAATCATCAACTACCACCCCTAATAATTTCCTATTAATTTCCTATGAGAAGTGACTTCAATGAATGTATCAACAGAGAACTTTACATTTAGTTTTTTTCACGGGAGAGGGATTTTGGGGGAAAAAAGTAATATTTTGGTATTTTTTGGGTTGAGCATGAGTTGTAAGTTACAAAGCCATGTTTCAATGCTGTTAAAGCTTCCTGAGTATTTTTTTGGAAATGTACCATGTTGACAGATGTGCAAATGAGAGTGGAATCATCTGCATATTGTATTAGGGTGGCCTATTATATGGATGTACAGAGGGTGTTGGTGAAGGGACCAAGAATAGAGCCATAGGGTACACCAGTGGTGACTCCAAGGTAAGAGAGCATGCAGTGCCATTTTACTGACTGTTGCCTATTAGACAGCTAGTTTTTAAACCATAGAGGTGTGGGCTGGGAGAGACCTAGTGAGGACATTTGAAGTAGACGTTTGCTGTGACAAACTGTGTCGGAGGGTTTAGACAAGTCTAGAAATAAGGAAGAGACTAGCTTGCCATTATCTCTTGCTTTATTGACAGTATCTACATAGGTTAGAATGGCAGGGCTAGTACTATGGGAAGGATGGAAACCATGTGTTGCAGGTGATAGTTTAGCAATTGTTTTTGAATATAGTTTTCAAGTATTTTGGAGAGGGGAGATAAGACTGCTATAGGTTTAAGATTAGTAATGTCAGTTTAATTTCCTCTTTTGTATATAGTAGTGGTGAAGGTTTGACAGGGCTTGTGGAGGGCATTATGAAGAGGGGCTTAGATGCCTGAATTACAGGGTTGAAGAGGTCCTGCATCATATTGCCAAAACGATGCCACATCTGACATTGACCCAGGCAACTGACACAGGACACAGTACTGACTGTTCTGAAGGTGAGGACTAGATTCTAACTGTTCTAAAGTTGGACATGGATATGCCAACAAGGTCCCCTACTTATCCTCAATCATGATGTCCCCCAACCTGTTCTGTTCAGCACTATTCCTATATGTCTTGTATATCCTGTATGTCTGTACCTGCTACTTAACCTACCCTACCTACCTGACCCTCTCATTCCTAAGCACCTTCCTCAACATTACTCTCTCTCAAACAAATGGGCCCCTCTCCCACAAAATAATAATAATAATAATAATAATAAATGATGCCCCTAGATTCATTTGCAAAACCATTCCATCCCTAACAGGGAGACTTACTAAACCATCATTATCCTGCATATGTCTTACTCTTGTTTCTACTCTCCTACCCCTTTCTGCTCCATATACCAAGTACTTTATTGTACAGAGCATGACAGATTAATAATGAAGAAATAATTGATTTTAACATTTGTTGACCAGGAAAGTCCAGCTAGGCAAAGCCTATTTTTAGCTTAGGCCCTGGAAGAAACACGCCAGACACATGTCTTTGGAATGTGGAAGGAAACCCATGCGAATGCAGGGAGAACATACAGATTCCACACAGAAGGCACCCCAGCCAAGAATCAAACCAGAGAAACTCTTACTGTGAGGTTACAACTTTAATCGCTGCACCACTGCGCCACCTGTAAATAAGAGTAACATACCATACAGATTGTCCTCCATATTCCAGAAAAATATTGTTGCTATTTTTCTGTCCACACCTCTCTTTCTCTCTCTCTCACTGTTCACCCTTTCTGCTTCATTAAGTCATCACTGTCCTTCAGATGTATGATTTAAAGTGCATGCTGTAGCAGTTCCCTTGTGGCATGATGAAATAATGTTAAGATCTGTAGAATACGTTTGCATATTTTTAAGGGTTCTAATCCAGACATTAGCTAAGTGTTATTGACTGTTTTTAGTACATTGTTTTATGTGTACCTGTTGGCTACACATTTGTAGCCACCATTATCCTGCTTCTGTCAGTAGCTACTTGATCCCTGCCTTCCCATTCCCCCTGTCAATGTATCTTCTTCCTTCTGTGTCATTAGGCTTCCTCCTCTGCATTTGCACAATGTCAGGTGCCGAGCACCAACTGCAACTCAGGCTAAATGGAAGTACACAGGTTATGGCAAAATCGTGTGAGTATTATCCTGTTCCCTTTCCTGCTACTGTGCTCGGCTATGTACAGTCATGATAATCTTCTTGTGAACAAGTTGAAGAGTTGAATGGCATGCATAGAGTTGACATGAGGATAATGAAGAGTAATACATGCATTCTCCTTTTCTGTAATTTGTTGTCATATTTGAACTTTGACAAGTAGGAGTTCCTTTGTGGTGTGTTTAGATAATACTCAGGTCTTTACATTCTTCTTAGGGTGATAACAAGGCCTGAATCCAGATGTATGCCAAAGTGTTTTAAAATAATTTGTATGACTTCTGTGATTGGTAAATGTTGGCTACATCTTTCTAACAAAACATTATCTTGTTGTGTATTAATGTGCTTATTTCCTGTTGTGAAGACTGTCCTGTACATATCTTGCTTGAATAATTATGATGATAATGCAGACAGTAAAACAACACAAATATGTGCAGAAATGAACCATCAATGATCTCTTAGTATGTATGTATGTATGTGTATTCCTGTTACCAACTCTCCACCTCTTCCTACCCATTCTGTGTCCTCAGATAAACCTCCCTGATTCGGAAGTCTTTCCATAAGACATGTTTCCACAATCGATAATATGCTTGGTCCCTCGTGTGTAATTGTAGCATATAGAGCACCATACTACTTTTGTGCTAATACTTTGCCATCAAGAGTGCAAGTGAGTTTGCCAGCAATGTACTTCAGGCAGTGAGTAAAACATATATTTATAACAAATAATTATTTGTTTAGGTTGTACAACTTCTGTATGTCTTTACTGAATTTTGAAAACAAGTTATCTGTATTTCAGAATGATGTTGACGCAATTAAGTCAGTCTGTTAATGTATGTCTGCACTCCATCTACACTTGCGACTGTGTTACAGTGTTGGATAGCTTTCTCACCCATAATCCATCACTGTTATTCTGAAGTGTAGTGTCATATTTATGGTGTCTGTTTGCATTGTCAATGCACATTGTGCAAGCATGAGACAAGACAAGTAACAGTGCCACTAAATGTTTACTGCTTCCATGCAATCATTCCATAATGAACTTGCAGGAATGCTTGATTGATAATCCACTGGTTTACAATTGTGATTGTCATTGAAATCTCATATTGTGAAACAGGTACATGTCCCTCACAGTAAAACAATGTACATGAATGACAGTATAGACATCTTAGAAGAAAAGTATGTCATTACATGGGACAAACAAAGTGCTGTTTCATTGGCCTGTCCACAAACATGCATTTGTCCCAAAACTTGTGATGGACAGTACAAGAAGTTCCAAACAGTAACATTTTACTAAGTATAAATGCACATTTTCACAGTGTTAAGATCATACTTCTCCTGTAGTACTAATACTGTGTTCTCTACATATAACTAGATAGGCAAAAGGTTCAATTCTCACTGTTGGGTACTTGTGTGTATGTGAGAGGGGTGGATCTAGTGAGAAATACATAATCAGTCAATGTAAAATATGCTGTGTCCACTTCCACTCAGAATGCATTTCACTTTGGATATGCAAGCTCTGCACTTTATCCCACTTTTAACAGAAATATCCTCTCTCCAACACACTGATGAGGTCATCATGTCAAAAGTGCTCTCTCTGTCTCCCCTTAAGAGTCAGACTTCTCCTGTAGCACTTGTGAGTAACACTGTGTTCTCTAGATTTTATAACTCAGTATGTAGGAGATTGAAATCTCACAGTGGTGAACTTGAGTGTGTGATTGCAACACCAGATACATATAGCTTCATGAACAGATGTACTGTGTCAACTTCCAGTAATGGGAAAAATAAATTGGGTGGCCATTCCACCATCCCCGTATCCCACTTTTACCGCAAACATCTTTTCTGCAACACACTAATGAGGTCATCATGTCAAAAGTGCTTTCTTTTCCATTAAGAATCAGACTTCTCCTGCGGTGCTTGCAGCTAATACTGTGTTTTCTAGATTGTGTAACTAATTAGGCAGGTGGTTCAACTCTGACAGTGCTGAACATGTGTGTATGGTTCTAGTGTCAGGGAAGTAAAACTTCAACAAAAGATGTGCCGTATCCACTTCTACACATGATAAAACTTTAAAATTGGACACAGCTCCTTCTGCAGTTTATACCACATTTAATGCAAACTTCTTCTCTGCAATACACTAATGAGGTCATCCTGTCAAAATGCATTCTTTCTCACTTTAAGAGTCAGACTTGTTCTGTGGCACTTGCAGCTAATACTGTGTTCTCTAGATTGTATAACTTGATAGGTAGGGGTTTAAAATCACACAGTGAGGAATTTCTGGGCATCACGCTGATGAGATCATCATGCAAAAGTGCACTCTGTGCATTTACAACTCAGACATCTTCTTTGGCACTTGTGACTAATTCTGTGTTCTATAAATGTGTATAATTAGGTAGGGGTTTTGAATCCAACATTGGTTAACTAATGTGACTGCATGTACAGTTCTGCTTGTGACAACATCCCTTATGTAAACTTCCACTTAAAATACTATTTTCACTGGCAGAGGAATAACCTATAAATCTGTATTACCCCCAGGCAATAACCAGTTTTGGAAACACAATGCTTACATCATGCTATCAAAAATGAACTTCATCACAGTGGTCGTATGAGGTATCCTGGGGTGCTGGCTGTTAATGCTGTAGACTGCATAAGTACAGAGGGAGGAGGTTTGAATCCAGCAATGACCGACTACTGTGCATGTGTGTTTGTCATGTTGTGTCGAGAAGGCCTCTAATGCATGTAGTATGCATAGTGTTACTTTGCACTTTAACCACTTTCATACATTTTAGAAGAACATCAATGTATGAAACAATGGTGATGTCATCCATACAAATGTGTACTGTCAAAATTATAAAACAGCATCTCATGTGGCTAATGGGATTTAGGCAATGTTCTGTACCTTGTAATCTTAAGTAGTCTATTCAAATTCAATCATTATTCCTTAGACTCACTTGTGTCAGTATGCCTTTGAATGTGCAGGTGGGTAATAATGTTGCCAGTCAGCTATTTGCTGTGTACATGTATAGCTGGGGATTTCTAATACAACAAATTATACTTGTTTTTCATACAATTGCTTTATTGAATAATGATGATGCCATGGGATAACATTTGGTTTTCCATGATAACTACTAAGGTTTTTAATGTTGCTGCTGTCTTAATAAGGCATGTGTTCAAATATGTGCATGACTGACATTTTCCCATCACAGTGAAGTGACAACTGCATTACATGTGTTTGGGTATACCTCACAGCAGGCAATGTTGTGTGAGAAAGACACATATAGCAACAGTCTTTTAGACAAATTACACTCACACATATTCCCTCCAGCAATAACATGATGTCACAGCTTCAAAAACCCAACTATCTCACAATTATAGCACCACTTGCACTGTGGCACATTCATTCTTCAAATATCATGTAGCCTCTATCCTGACACAGTCAGGTATTCAAAACCCACACTGACTGACTGTAAGCATTGTATATCTTAATACTGTTATACATGAATGACATCCACAAGCATTATGTTGTGTACAATTACAGTAGGAGAAACCTCCCCCACCCTTTTTTCTCATGCAGACTGCAACACAATCATATAATGTAATGGCTTCACATAGCTGGAGTCTCACAGTTTTGTTAAGACTTCCATTGCAGAGTATATGATTTATCCAAATGTCAGTAATCAGCGGACTTACATAGCTTGTTGTTCAATTACAGTAAAGGAAAACTTACATAGCTTGCTGTTCAATTCCAGTAAAGGACAACTTACATAGCTTGCTGTTCAATTCCAGTAAAGGTCAACTTACATAGCTTGCTGTTCAATTCCAGTAAAGGACAACTTACATAGCTTGCTATTCAATTCCAGTAAAGGACAACTTACATAGCCTGCTGTTCACTTCCAGTAAAGGGCAACCTTCTATGAATGTCCTGACATTACACAAACAACACTACATGAAGCTATTATTTTCAAGTTTTACTTTGAAGAAATAAATATAAAGTGGTTTTGTCATATCTTGCCAATGAAACAGTTGATGGTATGAGTGCTCCTCATTACATGCATTAAGTAATGACTTGCATAGCATATCCACATATACACAGTGTGTTTCAATTCTGGTACAATGCTGTTGTACAAAACAACAGGAACAGCTTCCTTGGCCAAGAGACACTGATATTGCACTGCTCACAGTTGTTTGAATGTTAACATAGTTACCTCCTTGTCATCATTCTGACAAAATCATACTGTACAAATTATCCTCACATGTCCTTTATTACTTCACACATTAATTTAATTTTCATACCTCTCAGCTGTCCAGATTTGTGCAGAGTGCCTCTTATTTTCATCCTATTCCTCATAAAGTGTATGGTTTTCTAGAAAATCATTGAGAACTGAATTCACTAAATAATGACATATATTTATGTTTCAGGCTTCATATCCTTCAGAAAATTCATGCTAACACAAAATCTGTTATTCTAACAACTTTGTAAGTTTATAATAGCAACATTTAAAATATGTCCCTATTTTTGGGCCTATGTCTCACCATTATATTAGACTTTGTCCAGATTTCTTGCACTAAAATGTTAAGAGGTATGGACAATATCCATTGCTATGACATGGTAGTTTCAGTCCATACACATCTCTATAGAGTGTGTAGATTGTTAGGCAGGGGTTTGAATCTGGTAGCATGTCTGTCACATAATGGTGTCAGACAGGAGTGGCTTAGACAAAGGAAGTATTTATAAAAAGTCCAAGTTTACACAACCAGCAAGTAGAGCGTCTCACCAGCGAGACAAAAATAATGTGAAGACACTAATAAACATGGAGTGTACGCTGGTGTATAACAGCCAAGTATCCAACCACTTAATGTCATATAAAAGTTCACATAAGAAATCCACCACGCTTAAGAAGTAATGTGGAGACAGATCCTTTAATCCTAGTAAGCGCTTTCACCCATAGGCTTCTTCAGACTTTCATACATTGCAACAACATTGCAGTTTAAATATCCCTTTTTACAACGCTATTGGTCAGTCAATGAACTGTGAAAAAGGCTTAAAGCGCTAAAACCCATTAATTAAAAACGCATTATTAAAAAATACATTATTTAAAAAAATATATATGTGTACATACATGCCTGCATTTTATGCATTTTAATAAATGGTGAAACATATAATAGATGATATATAAGGTGTAATATATGATATCAAACTCTCCATAAACACCTAAAAATAATATATAAGTAAACATGAATAAATAAAAACCTGCTAATAAGAAAAATCAATAATTATTCGCAATATTAAAACCTATACAACAATTCCTATGCTAATACATATATAAATATAAACATTCTCCTTGTTAAAATACTCATAATGAGGTAAAACTGTTAACTAATAATTTGTATGTGGACAATGTAAATACATTAAGAAATAACACATGAAGACATCGACCTGAACCTCAAGCTTTATGCTAATGCTTTGGTACATGGAGCCTTCTCCTTCTTAAAAACGGTTTCACCTGTACCTTATCATTTAAACCGGGGTGTTGGTCGGCCCTACATCTAATAATCCACTTCATTTCACTTTCCAATGTATAATTGATTATATCACCCCCTCTTATATTAATTTCAATTTTTTGAATAACATTAAATCTGAAGGTATGTGTAACGCCCAATTCCATGGTGTGTTTGGCCAGGGCATTAAACACTGAACCTATTCTGATATGATAAACATGTTCCCTTATGCGTTCTTTCAGGGAGCGATTAGTTTTTCCAATGTAGAATGCAGGGCATGCTGTACATCTAGCCATATACACAATATTCTTACTGTTACAATTGGTGTTAGTGTAAAAATGAAATAATTGTTTTGTAACAGGATGAATAAAATCTGTTGCCTCTTCAATGTACATACATTGATTACATTTCCCACAAGATGTCATATTAGTGGTGCATGTATTTGTTCCTTCTATGGTCAGAGCATTTTTAGGTCTACACAATAATTTTCTTAAATTGGGTTGGTTCTTAAACACTAAATTCGGACTTGAACCTACAATCTTACTAATTTCATTATCTAAGTTTATAATAGCAACATTTAAAATATGTCCCTATTTTTGGGCCTATGTCTCACCATTATATTAGACTTTGTCCAGCTTTCTTGCACTAAGATGTTGAGAGGTATGGACAATATCCATTGCTATGACATGGTAGTTTCAGTCCATACACATCTCTATAGAGTGTGTAGATTGTTAGGCAGGGGTTTGAATCTGGTAGCATGTCTGTCACATAATGGTGTCAGACAGGAGTGGCTTAGACAAAGGAAGTATTTATGGCATAACCAGTGGGCAACATTTTTAAAGGTATTACTCTCCATGGTAGGGGATACATACCCATTTCAGTATGGAGGTGCTGTAAGCCCTTCGAGTGTGCTCATCATGACACTCAGTATACCTGTTTCTGTGGTATCACAGGTTGATATATATCTTTCTGATATTTGTCCTGGCATGTGTTTGAGTCTGGCAAGATGCTAATGCTGAGTATGTCATTGATTTTTCACAGGCATTACTTCATTTCCAAATTAGAATGAACTGTATTGCATGTCTTCCTGAAAACATTTATTATTGTAATTGTTTTCTTCATGCTGGACAACTTTATAGGACATGAGGACTTATATAGCATGTTTTCCTGTATGGTATGATGCCAGACCATCACAAAGTGCAACTGAGCCTGCGTTCAGACACATTTGTGTGTGGTTGTACCATGTACGTGCTGTTATGATAGTGTTCACTGTAATGTCTTGTGAGCATGCTCGGTACAATCATGTAGTAGATCCGCTCCATTTACAAATGGAGACCTTGAACTACAGCAGTGTCATCAGATCTGTGTTGTCATTTGTCACTTGTGTATTTTGAGTGCTATTATGTTACCGTTTATGATGTACATGAATATAAAACACATGTTTGTCTAATACATGTCATGATAATGTACCACCCCCATCTATGGTTGTCCAATGACAACAAATTGTAAAGGCTGTCCCTTTCTGCTGTGCATGACACAACAGCTCATTCCTTGTTTATACAGGATGAAGTGGAACATACAGCACTACAGTAATTCCCTGTATGTACACATCATATTCAGTAACTGCAATGTCTGCAAATAGTCTCTAATGTATCCACTGTCCTTGCTGTTGCCTCAACTCGAATTATCAACATTAATATCACATTCGCTCCCTTTTCTTACAATGCTGCATTGTGTCCCTCTCACATCCATTGTTAGTACGCCCATTTTTATTTATGTACATAGGTAAACAATTGGAATAAGATCGTTTATTATTACCATCAATATGGACGTCTTTATGCTGAAAATGTTTCTTTGTGACATTTTCACATTTGAATGCATTACATGAGTACATTTTTCCTGTTTACAATCACCTGGTACTTAAGTCTGCACTATTAACACAGTATTCTGTGTACATTCTCCCAGTTTCATACCCTCTGCATCTAATGTCTTGCAATCCACTCGCCCTTACCGCATATAAGCTGCATGCTTGTGCTCACACAATAGGTTTGCTTACAAGCAAGGAGTTTTGTTTACATTGTGTGTTCATGCTTCCAGGCACCATTTCATGGCTGACAACAGTAGTGCTGACCACAGAACCGTGCTTGGAAACATGTAAGCATGATGAGATACATGCACATTTAATGGGCACTGCTGCTCATCATGCTAACTGGCTGCAATCATGTAGGCTTTCCATTATGCCAACATGATTGTTAATGAATCCTGGGACTTATAGATTTTAAACCTGTTTCTTCCACATTATGGATACAGCTGTCTAATTATGTAACCGATTCAGTGTAATGTCTTCTCTTTATATCTTTTGTTGCAATAGGATTATTACAGACTGAATATACTCCCACTGCTTTTTTCTGTTTTTCTTTAAATACATTCCAAGCAAATCTATGCATATCAGCTTTGTTACTTAATGTATGCAAAACCAATGGAGCTTTTCACCCTGGGCCTCCTCTAATACCATTGATTCTTTGGTTTATACCACAGATAAACTGCAAAATGGTTACACTAACCTATCTCAACTGTAAAACATATTACTGACTCATTCCTACGTCAGCCATATAACTCTCATACTGATATCAGCCACACTCCCACACAGCTGTATCCAGCCACACTCCCGCACAGCTGTATCCACTATTCTCTTATGCTGCCACTTTCCATTTTATTCCTATTTCCACTAATCAAACTAAATCCTTTATATCAAATCTAAGCTCTTTGGGGGAACATATTTAGCAAATTACATCAAAATTCCTCACACTAGCAGACTTACTAGCAATGGAAAAAATTGCAATGCCTCTGTGTCATATACTTAATTTGCCTCTAACAAAAGACACAGTCCCAACTGCCTTCATGTGCCTTATCATCATACCTTTACCAAACATTCATTCACCCACTGAACTTGCATATTACAGAGCCATTTCATTTCTTTACCCATTAACAATTTACAAAAACTGATATATAAACAAATTTTAGACACATAAATATCTATGTCCTGCTCTGTGATCAACAACATGATTTCAGAAACTGATTTAGCACCATGACTGTCTTATTCTCAGCGACTGATAACATCTATAGTATTATAAATGATGGGTTTATTTAAGCTGCTGGTTTTTGTGACATGACAAGGGGGGTTGAGACAGCAAACCAAAGCCTTCACTTGCACAAACTTGATAAACTTAACTTTGGAGATAACACATTACTGTTGCTCTAAAATTATCTAAAAGACAGAGCAGTCTACATTTTCTATAGCAAGACATTCTCTGTTAAAGGTACACTCACCAGTGGTGGTCCCCCAGGCTTTGTTTTGGGCCCTCTTTTTTTCTCATTTTTTATCAGTGTCCTCAGTCTTGACTTCTTTACCACAAAATTTTAATGTACATCAATGATATACTATATGTCAAAAAACTCATTAGTCACTACAGTATAATTTGCAAATGAAATTTGCAGACTTGTGCAAATGGCTTCATGCAAACAAATGTTTATTTAATTAACAGTACAAAAACAAATGTCATGTTATTTCCTACTCAGAAATATCCCTTTACTGCCACCTTTTTTTTCTTAGAGATACAAAAGATGGCATCATTCCTAATGTCATACAGCAAAAATGCCTTAGACTAACTCTTAATCCTTTACTCAATTTAACTCAGACAGATAACTTACTTTCCAAAGTTATTTTCCCAGCTCAGGTTATATGTCCATATCTCACACCCTCTCTCTCCATTTCCAGCTGCATGTACATACATGGCTAAAATGTTCTAATTACAAACTGGAATAAGCCCTACCCATTATTAGCATAAACTCTGTCCACAACACTCAAAAACTACAAGAAGCTAAAAACAACACGTAGATTTGTTGTTCTAGCAGACCAAAACAGACATTGTTGTGATTTATTAGAGAATTTTCATTGGCTTTCTATTACTAACAGAGCCCCTCTACATGTAGGTAGTCTAATGTTCAAAATATGTCTGCTAGATTACTGCCCGCCCCTGAAAACAAAACATCCCATTAGAGAATAAAGCTACCCATGAGAACAAGCCAAGGTGATATTTTAATACTTGTCAGACAAAAACCCAAACCTGCTGTTTGTGAAAAAACCTTCTCTAGAATGGGAACTACTCTTTGGGACCACTTGCCTAAAAATGCAAAACAAAAAAAAAATCACCGAATGAATTCCTACCAAATGACACTAAAGTGCATCTGTGTCTTTGCTATTGGATAAGATATCTGTGAGACATACTCATTTCAGCTGTTTGTAACATTAATTTTATTTTTTCTAACTAAAAAGGTACCATCTCTTTGAATTGTATGTAGTGCATACATTTTATACATACTCTGTCGTATTCCGTGATTAACATTTTTTATCTAATGATAGTCATGCTAATAATACTACAGTCAGCTATGTGCTGGTGTACTTTATCATGAATTACATACCTATTTTTATTCTTAATGTCCAGTTTAGCATTGCATAGTTGTACTTTTGTACCCAAGTTGTGACTGAAAAGGTTCACTTAACTAGTTAACAAATTTTAAAATAAAACAAAATAAAATAGAATAAATAAATGCATAATGCTAATTAAAACAAATGGAAGATCCTCTACAGGTAATATCACAAAGTCAGGAAGTTACCTAACCTAATATTTTGCATCACCTGACTTATGCGGAAGTGAGCATGGTAGAAAAGGTCTGTCTTCCTTAGGAAAACGAACAGGGACTGATCACATAAATCACGTATATGAGCATCTCAAAAGCAGGCACCCTTTTTCCCAAATAAGAGAAGATTAGTCTTTTATAATGTATTTCAAGAAATATAAGCCCCATAAAAGTGGGCACAGTGTCTCATATTACATGTGATACAAGCACTGATGTGCACAAGTCAGACTGGAAAAAGTTCTGTAATAATGTTTTCATAATGTGCTTCAAGGAATATGAGCACCCTAAAGGCAGGTACATCCTCTCATATTACATGGGCTTCAAATAGGTTAATAAAGTCTGTCAATAGCTTTGTAAAAGCAGGCATTTCTTTAAACACCTTTATTGAATTTTGACTTGTGACATAGGCAAACCTACATTTATATAAAAGTAATCAAACCATATTAACAAGTTCACATTTACAAATATTATGTATCACTTATACAGTTATATATCCAATAATCTAGATAACATTACATATATTATTCAATTTCTGTCTTCTTTTAAACTCCTTCTACAAAACATTTTTCTGCATGCATTGCTCCCAAAATTCAAATTTTTGTATGTAATTTACTCCTGCCCTTTTCTAAAGATCCCACCTTATGTTTTTTTATCTCTGTTACAATATTCACTATTTCAAGTATAACTGGTTTAGATTTTGATTTCCATTTTGTAGTAATTCCAGTTTTGGCAGCCACCAGAATTAAACTTAACAAGGCCTTACTATGTCTTGGCAATTCAGATCCTGCATTCCAGCTCAAAAAAATAATTTCCTGAGTTACACTCATTTGCTCACCCAGTATTCCTGACAGAGTACTCTGTGGAACATTTTTAATGTCTGCCAACTCATTACACTCTTACAATGTATGTTGCTAATTACTTCTTTCTTCCCCATCACACCTACAATATGTGTTAGCTACCCCAGGAAAAATTCTTTCAAGTCTGCTTGGAATATAAAAATACCTATGCAAACACTTCCAAGCAAAAATGCTAAATCTTCTAGACTTTGTTGCATATTTGGGAGGCATGCATATGCCCTCCAATTGTTTCTTTGTGAATTACTTATCTAATCTCTCTTCCTGATCTCTTCCGGCCACATCTGATTGATTCCCATAGTTATCATGCACTATTTTATGTGCCCTGCTGATTGTCCCTTTTTTAACAGCAGCTTCTGTTCTAAAATTAATTTAAAAATTCAGCCAGTGCAGGTCTTTCATTTAGGATTCCCTTATTCCTTTCTCTTTGTCTATGCCCTTATATCAGTCTTTGATAGGGAAGGCAATCACTAACCTACAATCTAAATGGTTTCTTGGCCTCTTACCATTCTATTACTATTGCTATTCTATCTCTGATTATTTGTTCCCAAAACCTTGGTTCCTTTGCCAGCTTTCTCCAGTAAATTCCACCCTCTCTGTCTATTCTCTGGAGTCTATATTATAAAGCTGAAAGCTCCAAAGAGCAAATACAACTACATCGACGCATAAAGAGTGATGTACAAAAATAGCGAAAGATGTATTGAGCAAAAATCAGAACATCAAATGTATTTGTTTGGCCAGCAGCGCGATCCTGGGGATAAGGAAATATATCCTTTTCCCCACTGTAGTGTGGTCTCAGAGTTGGTATATTTAAGTAGTGGGGGTGTGGGGATGCTGGGGGGTTTGCCCCCCCCCCAGCAAAAGTGTATTATTTTAGTTTTATTTATTTAATTTATGTATACCTGCATGGTACTGTTGTTTAAAGAAACATATTCGGTGCTTTGATTTTCACTCAGTACATGTTTCACTATTTTGTACATCGCCCTTTATGTGTCAGTATACTTGTATTCACTCTTTAGAGATTTTGGCTTTATAATACAGACCCATTCTCTATACCACTAATTGCAGTTGTCCCTCTAAGCAGAATATCCTTTCTTCTTTCCGTGTTGGCTTAGTTCTTAGTACATTTTCTGCTACTTTATGAATATAATAGTCCACATGACTGTTGTTTTTCTCCTTAAGGATCTGCATCCAAAATCCTGTTCTTTCCCTATATCTTGAATTACTCCCCTGCTTCATCATCATCTCTTTTCACTTTGAATTGTAGCTCTCTGTTTGTGTCAAGTATAACAGCCTTAACTGTGTAGCTCTAAAATATCCCTTCAAATCAGATATTCCTAATCCTCCTTGTTCTGTTGGGAGGCTCACCTTATCCCATTTGATTCTTTCCCTCTTCCTCCTACAAAATAAATAAAAACAGGCATTTTCAATAATTAAACTGCAAACCACTCCAATAGATGGATCTGATGAAGCAGGTGAAAGTGGTTTCTTAAATATAGATCTATGGAGGTTGTTCTTGGTGTGTTGTCATGCTTGAATTCTCCTTATTTACATTTACTAAAAAAAAAAAAAAAGTAAACCTTTAAAATCAGAATGTTTGTAAACCCTAATGGGTCCTTCATGAATATTCAAATATTGGACAAACTTTTAAGCTATAATATCACCCACCCCATCCACCCACTACCTTTCTTTCCACCCCACTAACTACCTTGATTATAGCAAGCTCGGATGCTCATAAGCCTAACTACTTATTATACAGAAGGAACTTCTTATTTTAACAATTGTTAATGTCTGTTATGTACTTCGCAGATGATAACATTTCTAGTTGTCTACTGATGTACTATGTTCTTCATCTGTAACTATGTTTGTAATTGTTAATTGCTATGTTGATCAAATTGTTATTAATTAATTGCTATGTAAATCCAATGTAACTACTATCTGTATATTTTAACTGTGGAGCTTTTCTCCTCGGGCCTCCGCTGAAAATGAACCTATGTCCAGTCAGACACTCCCAGTCAACAAATGTAAATAAATAAATAAATAAAAGCTTTGAGATTGGCTCCTTATTTTTCTATCTCCCAGATGTTCCTCTAGTCATCTTCCCTGTACCTTCCCACCATCGTCTGTAACTATCTTTAAATAACAATCCCGTTCAATGTAATGTAATAGAGAAAAACAACCCTCATCATTCTACCTACATAACTCATAGCTCTCAACTGCTAATGTCCAGTATCAGGAACAAATACAGAAATAATGAAGGACAAATCAGGATTAATATCCTTAAACATTGACAGGATAAGAGAATGTAAATTAATGTGTTGGTTAAAGCAAAAGAGGTTTGCAGTTCCAATTATTATTATTTGTCAAGGGAATCCACCACCTTTTCTCCCTAAATCACCAGATTTAGGAGAGATTAGCAGGGAGAAGAGCTACATTTTCAGCCAAAATCAGGGATGTCCCTGAAAAACAGGCACAGTTGTGAGGTATGTTTGAACAAGGTGTCTTTATTCTTCCTAAATCTGTTAGGTAAAATGGTTTTATCTTTACTAAAGAATTTAAAAGGTAGGAATGAGAATTAGAGATTACGCACCTAACCACAGGTCTGTGATATCCACAGCTGAATGAATAGGCAGTGACAATGATTCAAACAGTGGAGAGCTCCATGAAAAGAGCACGAGCACGTGGGTATAGGAACTGAGATCTGACAGGTTTCAAATATTTGAATACCATCCCTCACCAGCTCATTGTGTTAATGGAAAAAAGGCTAAACACTTACTGACTAGTTTTAACTTTTTTTGTTGATTTCTGAGAATTGAAGAAGATACAAAAAACGATGAAAAGAAATTGGTAAAGGCAAAAAAATGTAAATATGATATACACTTCAGGAAATTACTTAAGCAGTGAAAAGAAGCAGGGTCTGGATTCAGCAGTCATGGGAAGGTCACCAGTCAGAAGCTGTTAGTAAATTAAGACAGGCCAAATGTGTTTTCCTGGATGATAAAAGAATACACAGGATAAACAGCAGGAATCTAGACAAGATAAGTATATCTAACTAAGAGATACTTTTGCAACAGAAATAGAGCATGACAGCAAAGATGTACAGCAGTTATATGGCAATTCTGAGGTGAGGAAAGGAGCCAGTCTAGCAGAGGTGTCTCACAGGAATAAAAAGCAACTTGAACTATAACTAGAAGAGATGCAAGAAGTCATGCTGAACTCTATTAATCTAGCAAAACAGCAAGACATGGAAGTATTGCGAACTGATGGCCACATACACGGACAACTGCTACAGTTATAATGAAATACATGCAGACTGTAGAAATCAAAAGCTGCAAGAAAGTAACGCTTGAATTCTAGCTCACCAGTGACATACTACAGTGGAAGTAATAATAATTATACAATGTAAATTATATCATTGCACTGCTACTTCATAAACAGTCTAATACCTTTTATTCTGTAAAGATGGAGGCAGTAGCATGTCTTTAAGAATAAGAACTAGTCTCATCTATGAATGCATGTCACATGGTCTCTTCCTTAGCACTTGCCAGTTAAAAGAAACAACCCAGAAAAGGTAGTAACATATGTTAAGTATTTGTCTTTTTTTGTGAGCATCCTGATGAATATTGTAAATGCAGTAAATATAATCATGGCGCACCCTTGTTGTTCTAAGAAAAGAAGTGAATGAAATTATGTTGTTTATATTAAAGAGGTTCATATACAACAGCCTTCACATAAAGCACTTATAGAGAGGTTCACACATAAGAACCTTGCAACTAATGAACTTCAACAACCATCACAGACCCAGCTTGGTCTGCAAGGCTATGGAGCGCATCATCATGGAACTCATTTAGAGAGATATTGGGAACCTCCAATCACTGGACCCTACCCAGTTTGGCTTTGTTAAGGGCAGATCATGCCTCCTAAACCTGGGGGACTTCTTTGAGACAGTTACCAAGGCTATAGACAAGGGAAAGGTGGGACACACAGCCTACCTAGACCTCTCAAAGGCCTTCGACACCATTCCCCATTCTGATATTATAGATAAGCTCACCAGCCTGAACATAAACCCCTATGTCACAAGATGGGTTGCCAATTGGCTCATGGACAGAACCCACATGGTGAGAGTTGTGGGAGCTAGATCTGTCTCTAAACCGGTTACAAGTGGCATTCCCCAGGGCTCAGTCCTAGGACCCCTCCTGTTAGGCATATACTTCTTAGAGGTACAGACAAGCACAGGAGGACTATGGCTGATCAAGTTCACAGACGACTGCAAACTAGGGGCTATAATTGACTCACCGGCTGATACAGACATCCTCCAAAAGGGTCTCACTGAGACGGATACCTGGTGTCAAAATCATGGCCTCAAGCTAAATGCCAAAAAGTGCATAGTTATTCCCTTTGGAAATAACAAAGTACCCAGAAACTACCACATAGGTGTTAGTCCCCTAAATATGGAAAACGTAATAAGGGATCTGGGGACCCAAGTAGATAGTAATCTCTCCTTTGATAATCACATTGCCAAAGTGGTTAGAAAATCTTTCTATGTGGCCCACCTAATTACAAAAGGGTTTGCATCCAGATCAAAAGAGGTCATTGTGCCCCTCTACTCATCACTCATCTGACCCATCATAGAGTACAATGCCCCATTTGGGATGTACCTGACAAGACACCTGCAACAGCTGGAAAGACCACAGAAGTACCTCACCAAGAGGATCACTGGCCTCAAACAGATGCCCTATGCAACTCGACTGAAGAAACTCCAGCTGTACTTGGTTGCATACCGCCTGCTCAGAGGTGATCTCTGCCTGACATATAAGGCCATGTCCAACCCAGAATTGATGGACATGCTCCACCTAAAGAAAACCTTATCCCCTCGAGCCACACACTCTAGAGATCTAAACCTCACCACAACAATAAATAGGACATGCTGGAGGGATAGATTTCTGTCCCAGAGACTTCCCATGCTTTGGAACAAGATTCCAATCTACATTAGGCAGAGCTCCTCGCTAGCAGTCTTCAAGAGAAACCTTGACGAGTGGATGGGAAACAGAAAGTTTACCCCGGGGATCACTTCAGTGACTCTGCTGGACAGAGGCACAGGGAACTAATCTACTAATCTTGGTGAAAGCCAACACATTGTGGCTAGGCTTATAAATGCCTTTGAGCAGATAGCCTAGTACCTACCTATGAACCTATGAACCTATAAAAACTGATAGACATACTTTTTTTACTGTGTCAACATATACGGCTACCAGTGTTTTCCTGAAGTCCCCTTACTAGTTTCAAAAGCAATGATCCTCCACTTGCTTAATGCAAGTTAATTTATCATAAACAAAGTAACAAACCTTTGGGTCACCAAATAAAATTTTCTTTTCTAGCCTGTTGTTGCAGCTTTATACAGAATCAGAACATTCCTCTAATTTCAGCACTTCACGCTCCATTTTTAAAATGTGGAGAGAAAAGAAGCATTGAGCACCCTGAATGGCCTCAGTACAATATCTGCCATGCAGACATTTTCTCAAAAGAACATGAAGCAGGAATTCAATGACTTCCAGTTACAAGGCAACACTAATATTTTTTTTCATAGATTCATATCAGTCTATTTATCTACAGATTACTGCAAGCTTAGTCAATAACCCAAGGTCAGCATCAAACCCTATATCTTGTTTGTGTAAGGTGAAGACCTTAACCATTAAGTCAACCATTCCCGCATTACAATTTAATGAAAGTTAATGCTGCAGTCTGTCTGACAGCTATTATTACTTGCACCCAGCTAAGACAAGCACAAAACATAATTTATTAACTGTGTTATAGCTGTTGGTAAGCTAGAACATCACTTCATGTAATGGTCAGCATTTTTGTTTCCCTGCTTTAATTTTGTGTTGTAAAGTTTCTCACCTGTTTTTCTTTTTCCATAATGGAATAAGCGGCACATACTTCCTTACTTTTGTATCACTGGACTTTAAATACATGACAAGTGTATTTAATTGTGGTTAGAATTTTGTTTTTCACAAAACTCAAATTTTACGTTGAGTGAAGCATGCATCTTTATTTTGTCAAAAGATTTCAATTGATTATAGCATCAAAAGTAACAAAAACTAGAAAATCAAATATTGTACATATTTGAAATTAATTTCAAGGTACACTTCCAAGAATATTTGCAATTCTTGTATAATTTTATAATGCAACCATTTTCATATACAATCATTTTTCTAATAATTTAACTAATGAATATTTTTATTATATAAAGGTTCTCCATAATATATATATTCTATATTAAATATAAAATCCTTCATGCATTTATTTCATTTAGCATCATTGTTATACATTTCCAAAATTGCTGTTATTTTTGGCCAGAATTTGATTTTTTTTCTTTTGATTTATTTTTCCAGTTTATTATTCCAAATTCTTTATCATGGACTTCCTGAAGGATAAATAAAAATAAATACATTTAGATTATGTTTCTTTTAACCAGTTTGTTATTATTTCATTTTTTTTTTTCTTCCTATATCTAATATTTTCCAGTTACTAGCATTTACACTTGCTATTGCTGGAATATAGTATAAAATCCTATTTTTGCAAGCAAGCATGCATCTTTCATTAGCACAAAATTCATCAAAACTGAGGAGACTTGCAATGAGTTGGGGTATGTGAATAAACAGACAGTTCAAGTCTCATCAGAGTTAATTTCCCTATGTTTTGCAAAAACTTTAGTATTTGTAATATCTCCACCATCCCTGCCCCACATAGTTCTGTCGTTTGTTTTCAATGCTGTTGATCCCTCACCTTTCACCAGCATATTTGTTGCAGAGTATAGGAATTAGTTAGCATTATACACATACTACTATATCCCTGTTCTGTGAATAAGCAGAATATGACAACTGCCATCACTGTCAGTCTCTTACCTTTCATCAGCAATAAATCCAGTGCAGTGTGGAAAACCCATACTGTTCTTACCCTACTGTACTCCCTTTGGATATATATATATATATATATATATATATATATATATATATATATATATATATATATATATATAAGGTTTACTATCAATATTTAGAATGTAGGTTTGACAAACACAGAAATGCTGAACGGCAGCTGACCAATTTCCATGTTACCGAACATTATGAGAGTGAGAGTACATATCAGCGAATGCGGCTGTGCATTCACTGATATGTATTTGATGTTATGCCTAGAGATCATGGTACACTGTGGACTGGGAAATATATCCCTTTCCTCTCTGTAGTGTGATGTTGGAGTTGGAATATATAGTTTTCAGGGAGTGGGGTGCAGGGAGGCTTGCACCCCTGCAAAAACCTGAATTGTAGTATAGGAGTTACACTTACCTTTGCTCCTATACAGACTTCATGTTCAATATGCAATGAAAATGTCGAATCTGCTGAATTCATTCCTCAGATCTGACATTTTCACCAACTTAATATGCAGGAATTTGACCTTGAATTTCAATGTTAAATACATTTTTATTTCTAAAGTTAGGCATTTTGATAGTAAACCATACATATATGTGTGTGTGTGTGTGTGTGTGCGTGTGTGTGTGTGTGTGTGTGTGTGTGTGTGTGTGTGTGTGTGTGTGTGTGTGTGTGTGTGTGAATGCGCATGTGTGTATATATAGTGAATTGCACTCTCTGACTTACCTTTTAGGAGTCAAAATGCCTCTATGTCAGTAATCTGCAAGGTACTCTCAAACATACTAGCTACATTGTTGCATATCTTACATTTAATACAATATTTAAGCATGTACAATCAAAAACAAACTGTTTATTAATAGTAACTTCTTTACAGTATAGCGCTTCCTGTGGATTCATTTTCAGCCTCCCTTTCTGTCAGTATCTGCACTTTAAACATAAATTAATTCATTCTTGAACTGTACTGCACAGGTATATCAAGAATGCTACATTCTGTTGTTTTGTTTGCCCTCCTGGCCACTGAACATATTCACCAAGATTCAGGAAAACATTATCATCTCTGCATGCATCATATAACTGAGAAGAGAAAAAGAACTTTTGAATTCACTCAAGGTGTGACATACTATTGTATTTATCTTGTCTCTCCATATTTGACCAGTTCTGAATTAATTATGTTGGAGTAACAGCTCTGTGATTCATTCCACTGCAGGACCTTGAGATTGGACACAAACGCTACCTTTATAGCATCATGAGTACGTACGATACCAGCAGCCAGCACATACGTCTCCATGAGAAGTATGCTGCGAACCTTGAACACCAAAGTATGTTAGGTAAGTACTTAAAGTCTCACCGTGAAATTAAGCTATTACATGTTGGCAGAGAATCTGAAATGAGAATACTGGTACCTTTTCAAGATTTTTTTAGGAATTTGAATATAATAAAGATAAATAAATATATTAAAATGTTGCAGCTAGTCACTCTGGAGGTTCTTCTCTCCTCCTAAGGCCAGCCCCTTTTTTCTGTTGACGTAACTACCTTTGATCCCCTCTTTTTATCCAGACACCAAAATATTGTCTGGCAATGCATCTCCTGACTTCTCCATGTACTAGTATTAAGTCATAATTGAATCATGTCCCTTCTAGCTACCACCTGTAGCCCCTTCTATCCTTCCTCTTCAGTTGCGGCACAACCACTTACTCCTGAAAATGTGGTGTGACCGTATCATATTCTTTTCTTATCCAGCATGTAGAACTTCATTCTTTGAAGTCTCGATCTTTCACTTCTCTGACAATTGTCATAGCTCATTTTTACCCACCCTCTTCCAGCCTAATCTCTTTTTTCTGTAGGAGTGCCAGAATTGGAAACAGAAACTCAGATATAGTCTTACTACTCTCTAAAAGAGAGCATGCCTTTCATATCTGAGGCTAGTCTCTTATCTATCTTTTCCAGCATTCTGTACCCCATGTCCATTGCACTTTCAATCTATATTGTAGAGATCACTCCATATAGTCAAACATTCATAATGCCGACCATGCTTAATACTGGCAGAAGTGATCAAAACTCATTTGATTGCTTCTGCCAGTGTCAAGTCTATGGTAGATTGTACACAGTGGAGATCAGGAGATTTGCCCTTTCCCCACTGTAGACTGATATCACAGTTGGTATATATAATTAGGAGGTGGTGCAGAGGGGCTTGCCCACTGCAAAAAAACACAAGTGTTTTGTTGTTTGGGCTTTCAATGTTTCAGAATCAATCATTTGGCATTTGTGTACTTCAATATTTCGAAGTACACCCATTTTGTAAAAGTCACCATAAGGATAATATCAGTTCCCTGAATCTTTTCTTTCTCATTTCCTCTAAAGTTCAGTCTTTTTAGCAGGAAAACATTCCATGGATTTATCTATTTAACTCCCATCTTCCGTGTATCTGTCCTCTGCAAGGCTGACATCGATAAACATTCCATGGATTTATCTATTTAACTCCCGTCTTCCATGTATCTGTCCTCTGCAAGGTTGACATCGATAAACGTTCCGTGGATTTATCTATTTAACTCCCGTCTTCCATGTATCTGTCCTCTACAAGGCTGACATCGATAAACATTCTGTGGATTTATCTATATAACTCCCGTCTTCCATGTATCTGTCCTCTGCAAGGCTGACATCGATAAACATTCCATGGATTTATCTATTTAACTCCCGTCTTCCATGTATCTGTCCTCTGCAAGGCTGACATCGATAAACATTCCATGGATTTATCTATTTAACTCCCGTCTTCCATGTATCTGTCCTCTGCAAGGCTGACATCGATAAACATTCCATGGATTTATCTATTTAACTCCCGTCTTCCATGTATCTGTCCTCAGCAAGGCTGACATCGATAAACATTCCATGGATTTATCTATTTAACTCCCGTCTTCCATGTATCTGTCCTCTGCAAGGCTGACATCGATAAACATTCCATGGATTTATCTATTTAACTCCCATCTTCCATGTATCTGTCCTCTGCAAGGCTGACATCGATGGAGATTATCCTAACCACTTGTGAGCATTCTACTCATCTCTTTATTCTTTATTTAATGTATACTTGCAGCTCTTCTTTTTGCTTTGTAACTTAATGAAATCCATCCCACTTCATGAATACACGTACATACATGCACACACTCACACACACACACACACATACACACACACACACACACACACACACACACACACACACACACACACACACACACACACACACACACGCACACACGCACACACGCACACATGCACACACACATACACACAAACACACACACGCGCATACAAACACACACACACATACACACACACACACACACACACACACACACACACACACACACACACACACACACACACACACACACACACACACACACACACTCTCTGAAGTTTAACTCAGGTGTGGTACTGTGCAGTGAGGTATGTTAACTTTGATGGGTTCATAGTAAATGGACTTCAGGTAGATTAGAACCACAATTAATACTGATGAGTGGTAATAAACCAACTAGAAAATAAAAAAAACACTGAAAACGAAGGAGGTACAGGTAAATGCAAGTATACATGCTAATACTTAAAGCATCTTATTTTAATGTCCTTCAGAAGGAACACTTCATAAAACTATCAAACATGATTGAATTTTTATTTAAGTTTGTTTGATGGTTTTATGAAGTTTTCCTACTGAAGAAATCCTCAGATGAAAAGCAAGCATTAAACTAAAATGCTTAAAGTATTAGTGCGTATACTTATATTTACTTGTGCCTCCTTCATTTTCAGCGGTTTTGTTGTTTTCTACTTGGTTTCTACTTCAGGTAGATTTTTGGCAGTTAGAGTCATAAGCAAATAATACTTGACAGGGTGGTAAATAATGCTGGCACAGTGGTGTAGTGACCCCCTACACATTTTATGAGAATAATAATAATAAAGGATAGATTATGATGATTATTTAATAATTATTTATGTAATTAAAAAATTTCTACATTTTTCATAAATTCACAGTTTACAAGGCAGACTTAGTCATGTGGTGATCCCCTACACATTTCCCAATGCCCCACCCCCATAGGGCACCACTTGTCTCCAAGAGAACACAACAAGTCAAGCCCAAGATGAATTTGCAAATACCCATTCAATCATGGAGGTTTGCCTTAAAGGAAATGAGAGTATCACGCTATGTTATATATAATGAAAGATTGTTCAGGAGATGAGGTTAGCAATGCGTAAGGAATCTGCTCCTCCAGTGTGTCTTATTTATTGATAGAGATTCAGGTCTTTACTTTGAATGTTTGGGGAGCCACTTTTTGTGGAGATGCAAGAGTTCAAGCAGAGTTGGATCTTTAACAGCTTGGAATGCTGCACATAAATGACCACATAAGATTCTATAAGAGATACAGCATAAGGACAGAGTTTCATACCTGTCTTACTAGCTAAGAATCTTTAGTCTTTTGATCTTTCTTAGTTAAAAACTCTCAGGTTGTTTTAGCTGTGTGATATGTCAGTTTAGATACACACCAAAGGGGACACTATATTCTAGAATTGGTTTGGCCAGGGCAGAGTATATAGGAAAGAACTGCTGTTTTATTATACCTTTGTTTTTTGATTGTGCTAGATAGAAGAAATTTCAGACTCCTCTTGTTAGGTAGTTGTTAAAGAATAGGGAGGCATCTACAAAAGTGCTTAGAGCTATGTTAATTACATTGCCTGGATTGGTGTGTTGTCTGGAGCTGGATTTGGAGTCAGATTGGCTGTGTGGACCACCTTACCCTTGTCCATGGCTCTGGAGACTGATTCGAAGAAGTCACTCAGGTTCAGGAGACAAGATCAGCCCTTCACAAACCCAAACTGCGTGCAGTCCAGTGTTTGAAGGTTGCCAATGTCTTTTTTTATAAGTTCCATGATAATACGTTCCATGGCCTTGCAGATCAGACTCGTCAGACTGATGGGGCAGTAGTTTCCGGGATCCAAGGTGGATTAGACTGATGAGTCTTTTGCTCCAGGGATATGAAGAGTTATGACAAGAACTCTTTTTAATACCTGAGTAGCATATACTGAAGATAAGCTTAATTTGAACAGTTTTAGGAGTAATTCAAAGAAGCCATGTGTGAAGCTGTTAATTGAGCAGCCATGCATATTTTTAAACCTAACAAAAGTTGTATTTTTAGTGTTAGCGAATGTAGTGAGAATATGTTCCATAATTATCTTGGAGGGGAGGAAATGACTTACGGGAAAATTTGTGGGTCTTCTGTTACTATTTCTGGTGTGACGTTAGAACTAAATTTATCTGTAAATATATAAGAAATATGTTTAGGACTGGAGTGAGTAATACTATTATGAATAAATCCAGATCACTGCTGAGTGCTATTTCTTAACCACTTGCTGTAATTAAAAGAAGGATTTCTGATTATCCTTGGCTTTGGATAATTTTCATTTATCTCCCTTTTGGCAACTTTCCAACTTTTGCTAATGATATTTTTAATGTGGGTAGATTTTCGTTTATTATAGTCCTTAATTATTTTTATTTATCTTATTTTATTATAGAGCTTATTAATGCTAGCATTCCATGTGGTTTATTTTTGTATTCCTCAGTATGTTTGGTTCTGATTGCAACTGCTTGCTTTACACTATTTGTTAGATGGGAGCAACATTTATAGGCTTAAGTGACAGGTGAGGCTACATAGGGGCTGGAATTCTTACAGCTGATTTTGAGAGCTTGGTTGATTGTTGCTGAATGCCTTCTACTACATATATCTTTAAGTGCAGTTATATATAGCATCTGTTTGAATGATAAATGGTTGCATACTGTCTGAGGAGGCTGAATTTAGATATTGATCTAGATGTTTATCTGAATTGTAAAAAGATGAAGAACACTGCCATGAGCTATATGTTCAAGTTCTGTGATGTACGAAAGGTAGTGCAAATTATAATTTATACCACTCATGCTAAATTTGACTTGAAAATTGAAGCTAAGAACTGAAGCTGCATTGGATTATGAATGTGTCATCTTTTGACATAGGTGATCTTCCAGAAACATACTCAAGAGAATAATAATTGTATTTCATATACCTTATTGGTTATTCTGATGGGTGGGTTTGCCTATGTGGTTCATGGAAATAGGTGTATACAGTCTTGCAGTGTAAATGAGGTTAAATGATTAGACCTGTGTACATTTGCAGTATATTACATATATGTGTATTTCATAGATTCATGGCTTCAAAGAGCTTACAAAGCAGTGTCACTCCATAGACCACAATCATCCCAGACAAAGTCAGTGTTTCCCCTGTACTCTTCCCTCATCAGGCCAATAATAGAGTACAATGCTCCCTTTGGTATATTCCTTTCCAAACACCTGCAGCAATTGGAGAGACCACAAAGGTTCCTTACAAAGAAAATTCAGGGTGTTCAAGATCTGTCTTATGTGGACAGACTGAAATCATTGTCACTTTACTCTGTGTCATACAAACTGCTCAGATGTGACATGCGCCTTGCATATAGAGCAATCTTTGACCCAGCTTTAATGGAACTGATTCGCATTCACAAGTCAAATGGCACATAGGTCTATGCTCAAAGGACCTTAATGTGGTATGTGACATCAACAGAACTTGCTGGACAGACAGATTTGTCTCACAGAGGTTGCCCCACCTTTGGAACAAGCTTCTGATTCATGTTAAACAAAGCCCCTCATTGGCCCTATTTAAGTGTAATTTGGACAATTGGCTAGGTAACCAGGAATTCACCCTGGAGATTCTTCCTGTGTCCCTCTTGGACAGGGGCAATAGGTACTGATTTTAGTGACTGCCTGAACCAGACACCCTTGGGAACACAGGTTGAACTTGGCTAGGCTTGTAAGGGCCCTAGGGCCATTAGCCTAGTAACCTCCTATGATCCTATAATCATATAAAACCCACTCTCACAGAGGACATTATATTGCCAGAAAGGCAGAATAAGTCAGGTTAAGGATGAATTTATGGGCGCCCACCCAATTTTCATGGCTTTCTTTAAAGGAAGCAGACGTATCACTCAGTTTTAAGTATTAGAAAAGATTATCCTTGATATGGAAATTGTGATAAGTAACAAATCTGTCCTTCAAGTGTGTCTTATTTATTTGTTGATGGTGTCCCTTGACTGAGTTGTACTAGGGATAGCTGATAACCTAGAGGCATTTGTGGAGAATGATTGACTTTTAAGGCATAAAAGTAGTTTGTATCAAGCAAAAATATGTAATAGTTGCATACATTATGGGGATACAAAAGGTAGCTAGGGGCACTTTGATAAGGATGAAAAAAATAGAAGGGAGTGACAAGGAAGACAGATATGTATTTTTCAGCATTATTTTGTCTTAGGCCAAGTAGGCTGAACATAGCCATCTACATACTAATGAAAGGTTTGTGGGAAAGTGGGAAGGAAGCACTGCAACTACTAGGTAATTTAGAATCAGAATTTTAAATGCATATGCAAATTTAGAATGAAAGATGGCTATGGGAAAGCAGCCCAGACAGATGATTTGAATTTTATGATAACTCAAACTCAGCATACTGGGATGTGAAGAGAAATCTGGAAAGTAAAAGAAAGGGAGATTATTTGACTTTAGAGCATAAACAAGATGCATCTAGCTCATTTAATACATACCTAGGTTTCTTTCAGTGTTCCCCAGCCTATACTTAAAGATATTTACTAGTAATGCCCAGAGAACAAAATACCAAGTTTGTTATATTGGTTGTACAAAATTAAATGCACTGTAGTAAGGAAGGTTATGTTTATAACAAGATTGTGTTCGCTTATATTTGACAGATATAATTACATGGATACATTGATGTTATTATGTTTTTAATAATGGAAACAAAAGTGGTTTTGAAAATATGTCAGTGATGGTTAAAGATCAATAAAATAGTAATATTTGTATTGATAAGGACATTTGATCTTTAAGGTGCTGTGCAGAACATTCCAGTCTTTTTCACATATCTCCCATTTAGAAAATTGTAAAAAATCAACACAAAGGCTAGAATTCAGAAATATTTAACCCATCATGGTAAGCAGTTGTGCATGATGTATACAATTCAAATGCACACGTAGCCAAGCCGCAAAGCTGCTGATGGTGTATGCTAATGATGGTATATATATTGACATGGCAATGAGTAATAGTATTAAATTTAGGTAGCTCCATGTAAGAAAATAAAGGAAAAACAAGCTAGTGGAGTGATTCAGACACATATAAAGAGCACAGTGTGCTGCTCTAACATTAGTGCTAATTACCACATCAAAATCTTCGCATACATGCAGGTTAGCCCCACACTATACTAGGTGTTTCCACAGCATTAGTTAACATGTATATTCAGCCCCCCATTATTGCTGCTTTGGGACATGGTCATGCACATTGTCCCTCTAGGGGTGAAGTGTTATCCATCCATGCTTAACATTTCAAGGCATTCATGACATGGACATTGTAGACTGGTTCTTAATCGATAGGAATACCATGCCAGAAGCAGTAGACATTTGTCAGCCTCATCTGCAGGTATATAGGAGTTATGGAGAGCCCATCCCAGTGGATGCAAAGATATGTGTGGCTTTAAATCTGCTAGCTACAGGAAACTATCACTGACTATCAGGTGACACAGTGGGACTACATGAGGCAACCACCTTGAGAATACCCAATCAGTCTCTCAGTGCTTTGCTACAGCATGTTGGGGAGCATGTGTGGTTTCCATGCACCTCTGAGGGTTGAGTAAATACTACGTGGGATTTCTATGAAATAACCCATTTCTCCAAGGCATTGGAGGTCACAGACTATATCTACAATGAAATAAAGAACCCACCTTGTGAGCTGGGAAGAGCATATATGAACAGTAAAGGGTATCCCTCCATTAACTGTGGTGTATACCAAATTTTTTGTTTGAGGGGTGAATTCCCCCAGGACCATCTTATTGATGATGCCATATATGCTGTGGAGCCATGGCTGATGACACCCATCTGAAATACAAATACTGTGGCAGACAGTGCCAAGAACTATGTCTTCTCACACTGTGGACTGTGTATTTTGACTACTGAAGGCATGATTTCACTGTCTGGATGTATCTGTTGATGCCCTGCAGTATAATTGTGACACATGCAAAATATTTTCCTTGGGTGCCATTTTACACAATATGATTATTAGGAAGCAGTTGCAACAGGAAGGTCATTTGCTGGATGAACATATTACAGTACAGCAGGCAGTAGAGAATGTGCCAGATAAGGAGTCAGTGGAAGGCTGAGCAGTAGGGGATACTCGATATATAGAGGCAGAGGCAGTACAGTGTGGCACTGGCACAGAGGTAGTGGCCTGATACACAGCTTTGGCCGATAATACAGCATATGCACAACAGTAAAAGTGATTCATGCAGATAGAAGTATGGCAAGGGTGTGGCAAAGGGAGCAACACTCCAGTACACAAATTGTGAGGGGGGGTGATCAAGAGCTCTGTTCTGTACCTTGTGTTCAGTGTTTTTTTTTTCTTTGCTTATCACTTGAAGAGCTGGGCTGTGGCTACCTTACTGTAGGTAGCCAATGACACAATAAGCCAAAGACTTTTTTTTTCTGTTTGGTAGAGAGCTGGGGAGGCATGGATTTGGTTGTGTGTGATTGGCAGATTTACTGTAGAAAGCCAATTTTTTTTTTTGCTCTTCTGGTGAGAGCTGAAGGAGTGTGTAATTGGCTGGTTTACTGTATGAATTAGTTGCTGTACAAGTCAGCTTTCTGCAGTAAACAGAAGTCCTTATTTTATTTTTTATTTTGTCTAAGTTCATATGTCCAGCATAGGCAGGGTTGCCAGATTTCTGACTGGCCAGGTAGGGACAAAAAAAGTCTTTCACAGCAAGTGAAGACAAAAAAAAAAAAAAGAGAGATCTTCCACGCTAGGTCTTTAATGCGGAACATCACAGTTCCGCATTAAACAAAAGTAGCTCTGTGTTTATTTTTTTTTTGATTGGCCCGGGCCAATCAAAAATTGCTAAACACAGAGCTACTTCTGTTTAATGTGGAACATCACAGTTCCGCTTTAAACAGAAGTAGCTCTGTTTTGCGATTTTTTTGAATGGCCCATATACCGGTATACAGGCCAATCTAAAATCGCTAAACACGGAGCTACTTCTGCTTAATGCGGAACTGCGATGTTCTTCATTAAACACAAGAAGCTCCGTGTTTACCGATTTTTGATTGGCCCGTATACTGCCCGGGATTTAAAGCGGGATTCGGGATCAGGCTGCTGATCCCAGGACAGTCCCGCTCAAATAGAGAAGTCTGGCAACCTTGAGCATAGGCCACTTGTTGAGCTAGTTATGCCTTTGTATGCAAACCCAAGGCCAGACTATGCTGACCTGTGCATAGTCTGGCCACATTGTGCATCAGAAATATGCAACTCAAATAACAAAGTACAAAGGGCAGACACTGTTATCATCATATGCACAGAAGTAGAAGGGAGAACAAGTGTGCAATGTCTTCCACAATGAAATGTGTGATTGTTGAATAAACTGAAAATTATACTATGTCAGGCTGTTGTTCGTTGACTATTGCTCAGCATTCAACACAGTGGTACCGATGCAACTCAAAGGCAAATTAATTAACCTTGGCATCAACAAGAGTCTCTGCAACTGGATCCTTGACTTCTTTATTGGAAGACCACAGAAGACATGTGCTGGTAACAGCACATCAGTTATCATTACACTCAACACTGGTGTGCCATTAGGGTGTGTACTTTGTCCCCTGCTATTCACCATCCTTACCCATGACTGCTCTGTGAAATTTGCTAATAACCATATCATCAAATTCACAGATGATACCACTGTAGTGGGTCTCATAAAGGATGATGACAAGAGAGAATACAGGAACGTAGTCAGCTCTCTGATCAAATGGTGAGAAAATAACAATTTGGAGCTGAATGTCAACAAAACTAAAGAAATTGTCATTGACTTCACAAAAAGGCCAGTCATTCACTAACCACTTGAAATCAACAGTGAGGTGGTAGACAGAGTTCAATCTATAAAGTTCCTGGGGGTACACATCTCAGAAGACCTCTCTTGGTAAGTGAACACAGGCAAGATAATTAAAACAGCTCACCAATGCCTGCACTTCCTGGGAAGGTTCAAAAGAGCAAAGCTTCCTCTGAATGCTCTACCCACTTTCTATAAAGGAGCTATTTAAAGTATTCTCACCTGCAATTTTATTGTGTGGTACTGAAACAGTACTATGGCAGAGAGGAAGAAGCGTCCAAGAGTGGTGAGGATTGCAGAGAAGATAAGGGCACAAATCTTCCAACCTTGCAAGAACTTTTTACAGCAAAAAGCATAAATAGGGCAGAGAAAATACTTAAGAGACACATCACATCCAGCATTTGGCTGATTTGCTAGACTTTCATATGGCAAGAGGTACCGCAGCATCTGCTGTAGGGCCTCCAGGCTTTTGAACAGGTTCTATCCAACAGTGATAAGTCTCATAAACTTTGACATCAACTTAGATGTCTCCTACCTCCAAATGTAATGTCACTAGTAATATTTTACTGAATGTGATACATTATTTAATTCACAATGGTTAATATATTCTTACAGAAGTGCAATATCTTTGTCTTAAAGGTGCAGTTGCAATAATCCCTCATGCAATATTAATAAACTGCCTTTTCTTCTCTTTTCTATGCACAATATTATTTGTTCATATATTTAGATTTATATGTATGGGTAGTTTTACCTGACTAGAAATAGATTATAATGAATATTTTTATGTGTATTAGTCATTAGAATAGTTGTGTATACATCATGTCTTATTCTTTTTATACTTAAATTGCCTATGTACTCTGATGACGAGCTGATACCCGAAATTTTGTTTAGGTTGCACTTGTGTTTCCTAAATGACAATAAAGTTTTCTTTGAATCTTTGAATCAGTGTGTGCATGATGTGGGCCTTCAGGGCATTATTGAGGAATGTTCAGTGAAAAGTCACTTGCACTGGGTGTTTAAGTGTATGAGGTGAGGGGAACTAGTGGTATGTTTATGCTGGGATACAGTCTCAGACATAGTTGCAGAAATGTACCTCAATGCAGGGGACAGGTCCTGGGCATGCATGAAAGGTGAATAACAAACTCATTTGCACTCCTGCCCATGGGAGCTGCACCTACAATGAGTCTTGTGAGTAGTCCCATAGTCCTGGCTAGATGTAGGCATGCTTCTGAATGGTGACCATTTTCCAGAGCAAGATATGCCACAACTTCTTGGTTGCCCTTTCTTGACTGCAGGTGCCACTATAACTGATGCTGCCATGGAGGTGCTGCTGCTTCTAACAGTGACCCTGGCACTCCTTGTCCATAATGGTTACTATTTGTGAAGACAGATGTGGATCTGTTGCAATGAACATGCCTGCCATGGGCTGTGTTGTCATGGGAGGATCTTCTTTGAAACAATATGTGCTCAGTTCTGTCTAAGGTGTCAGCTCTATGGGACGTGCACTCCAGGAGGTCATCCCAGACACTCTATAGTATCTTTTCCATCTCTTAAAAGGCTGAAGTGGCATTAGACTGTGCCACTGCAATAGCAGTGTATATGCATTGGGTGTCACCCACTGACACAGCTAGTTCCGGCTGAGACTGGTACCCATACCTTTGATGTGCAGCAGTATGCACATCCCTTTGCCCCCCCCCCATGAGGTTTGTTGCAAATACTGATGCCTGTGCCACTGGGGGATATACAATGCTGTCGCTGTGAATGTCTGTAATAATCTGTCATGCATGAGTTGGGTGTATATCATGGGTCTCAACAGGCGCAGAAGCTGTGTCCATAGTATGGGTAGGAGATCTGGTGGGTACATTGTCTGTGTCCAGCACTAACACTGTGCTCCCTAACCATGCCATTTGTTCACTGTCATCCTATCTAATGTGTCTTCAATATCAGGAAATGTAATTTCCATAGTGATGGTGCACAACAAAGAATCGCCTGTGAAGGCAGAAAAGTACAAAGATATTTCAAGTAGCATGCATTACCACTGGCCTTCCTCCCACTACAGAAGGTGTACTACAGCTCTAAACAACAATAGGAAATTAATATAATGTACCTTTCTGTGTACCTTTTTCACTTGATTTATGAGGAGATATTTCTCTTGCACCCTTAGTACATGCAACACACAGCATCAGCTGGATGTACAACAGTGACTGAAACAATGTAAATCTGTCATCCCATACTACAGGCATAGCAAAACTCACCTGGGGCATCACCACTGGATATCTGGGGCACACGTAAGATCCAGCACCATACTGCAGACTGTAAAGATTTTGTTGCTCCTCATTGAGATGCAAGAAACTCCTCCATCTCTCTATAATGGTGTACCATAAAACACCCCCTCCCATGACACTCACAAGGCACTGAGCATGCTTCTCAGCATCCCAGGTGATGTCAGTGGCCAAACATCTCACCTGCTCATAGGTGCAGACTTGTCCACCCACAGAATTAATGCCCACACCAATATCCTGCCAGACATAGTCTCAATACACCTAGTCAGCAGTGTCTTTCACAAACAGATGCTATCCATTCTGACAGAGATTCTGCAGCAAAACCTCATTTCTGGCCTCAGAAAAGCTGCTCTTATGGCTCTTACCCTTGCTAAGCAGTTTGCTCTGTGGGTGGCAAATGCGCATACATAACCACCAGCAGGCCACATCCCACAGACACAGGCAGTCAGCAATATGGCACAACAAATCTTCATGTAGTTCCTTCCTATACCCACTTGAAATGGAGTTGCTATAGTGCATTCTATATTTATGGTTTATGAGCCACGCCACACTGTAAAGGCATGACTGTCATTTTTTTACACTTCACTGTCCACTTTTCTGATACGCTACCATGGTACTATCCATTATAACCTGCCAAAGACCATGCAACTGAGTTACCCCACATTTTGCATTAAATTGTGAACTTGATCACGGGTGTGGTCATGAGATGCAGTGATCGATCATATCTGGTGAGGGTGCTGCACATTGCAGGGCTCAATAATGGTGTGGAAAGGGAAATATAATGTCCTGTATTTCCTTCATCATGCTCGCCAGGACTCTTTATTGCAGGATGGGTATGAAGGTCTCCAATATATAATGATACCTCTTTAATATCACAAGTAAGCTTACTTGTGATATTAAATAACTATTTTGATTTCTTCCTGGTCTTTAGTACTCCAGTGATTTATCTGATGTTTCTAGATTTTTTTACATAATTTTACGCACCCACAGTTTTCATCCATTTTTTTTTTCTTTTGAATTATAAAACAGATACCTGTAACTCTCTGGCCAGGGTAGTCATCACAATAACAGGTATCCCTTGCAGTGGTAAGCAGTGCTGTATACATTATAGTGCCCTTAAGAGAAGGCATCCTGATTTCCATGTATGGTGGGAGGCCAAGGTTACAAACAGATCTCCAGAAATGTACTCCTAAGAAGTTCTTCATAACTATGCACACATACTATTAGTGAGTGGCATACATAGCTTGCGTATACCTTTGCTCCACAACTCCTAAAGCCATAGCTGAGGATGCACAGCTCTACACAAGGAGGAAGGAGTGCCTTGCCAGATGCTGGTTAAGTACACTTATTTATTAAAGTACAGGTATGTGTTATCTGACACCTGTTACCAGTTAGCCATGTTGTAGACTCTGTACATACTAAGCTTATAGCTGTTGCCTACAAATATAATATTTTTCCTTTACTGACAATTCAGTTCCAAGTAACAAAGGTCAGTAGTAGCAATATGGGTGTTTGATCCTTGGCCATTTTTTGACAGCAGACTGCAGTGGTGTTTTAGGCATTATCTTTCAGATTGCATGTTTTGAATTATGTGGGTTTGCTTCCTACCACAGATGGCATATCAGGTCAGCACTGCTAATGCAGGGAAGGTGTTTTTTTGCAGTTTTGAGTACAGTAGCCATCAAGCTATAAAAGAATAATTTGTATGTGATGAAGCTTTTTTTCATTGCATGTGTGCTTTTCTCTCTCCCGCCTTCTTTATCACTATCCTTTCCATTACTTACTTTTTTTTTCTTTATGTTGTTTTCTGTGTTTATTTTACAAATATAGGCAGCATTATCTAGACATGTGGCCATACCAACACGAAGTCTTCAGCCCAGTCTGCTAGGATCACTTCTCCAGCCTGGTCATCACCTGTAGCTGAATGGCCATACAGTCCTGTTCCAGAAGAGGGGGCTGTTGTTCCCACTGATGACAGTGGGAGTGGGAGTGACCAATTTGTCATCCAAAGGCATCTGGCAGACATGGTGGGGGACATGGCTGATCATCAGCCAGATACCCACATCAGCCATGTTAAGACCCGCCTCTTGCAGCTCATTGAGTCGTCCTTCCCTGCACTGCTTTCTCTCTTCAAGCCAGGGAACAATTCTGAGGGAACCAAGGATAGAGTTTAGGATCACACTGGGTCACAGGTAGGCAGGGAAGTCAGCTGAGCAACCTCATCTTACCCCTATGTTGTCCTCAAACAGAGTACCTTGATGACCCTCTTCAAGCGCAACTTTGATGAGTGGATGGGAAACCACTGCATCCCTCACAGACAGGGTTACAGGTCCTGACTGAGGTTTCTTTTTTGCGATAAACTTTTGGGTGAGCTTGTAAAGGCCCCAGGGCTATTAGCCTAGTAACCTCCTTTGAGCCTATGATCCATCCATCATGGTGTGCCTCTCCCTTTTGTGTCTGCGCCTGCCCTTGTTTGTTATTCAGTCCACCGAAACACCATTCCCTCTCTATGTCTGCTGTCTCCTTCTCCATTCTGCTCTCCTTTCCTCAATGTGTAGCACCTGTCTGCCATCCTTATCTATCTTCTGTGTCTACTTGCCCTTGTTCATAAGTTTAACCCTCCTTCCATTCCAACACTTCTTGCTTCCTTCCCCAACTGCTCTTCTCGATGTACCTCTGAACTGTAAATTCTTGTTTCTGATCACCCTTTCTTCAAATCCCATTTCCAGTCACAACTGACAATGCATATGACTTCTTAATCCTTAATTCATATTATTTTCTGATTATTTTTATTACATTGCCCCTGATTCCCTGATTTCCCCAATTGGCTGTTACTGTACTGTATGACTGTATGACTGTATGACTTTGTCACACTTTCTTGAATTTGAGAGACACATCTCTCATATATATATATATATATATATATATATATATATATATATATATATATATAAACAGGCACCTGTCTCCCCCCAAAAATACCCCAGTTTTCTCTCTGCCATCTTGTTCTTCTCTCAGCTGTTTCCTATATGTGCTTCCTTTTGCTTACCTTCCCTTTTCCATACTGTCCTATACGCCCGGTTTCACCCTTTCCTGCAGTCAAAAATAGATTTGAAAAATGCTGTGAAAATTTTCATTGGAACAGCTTCCTTTCTTGGCTTGCCACTTCTATGGCTGTAGGGCCAGTCTGAGGTACTTTGAGCTGTGTACTTGTGCTGTGAACACCTGATGTGCTTGCTACATCCCTCTTACATCTCTGTGGTTATGTTCCTTCACCACAAACCTTGTTTTGCCCATAAGTGGGATTTCTAGTCAGCTTCTATTTCCTGACAGCTTTTCACCCCTTTATACAGAATGTTAATAGTGGCCAACTCACTGTGGTTGCAAGCGTCATGATTCAAATTCCCAGGAAAAGTAGCTATAACACAGTCATTCCTACAAAAGATGAAAAATATATCAGTGTAGCAGATATAACAAGCACATAATACAAATGAGTTGTGTGAGTGATGCAAAATGATGTTAACATAAAATGATGTTAACAATTACCATAATATACATACATTAGAAGCATACCTCTTAACCTCTTAGCACAAGAAATCTGGACAAAGCCTGACATAATGGAGGGACAAAGGCCCAAAAATAGGCACGCATTTTAAATATTGCTCTTATAAACTTAGAAAGCTGCTATAATAACAAGATTTCTGTTAGCATTCTTTTTTTTCTGAAGGATATGAAGTCTGAAACTCAAATGCATATCATTATTTAGTGAATTTATTTCTTAGATCATCCCAGTGATTTATCAAAAAAAAACCACACAGTTTTTATAAGGAACAAGCCAAAAATATGAGGCAAAAAACTGGACATTCTGTGAAAATCTGTACAGTTGAGAGGTATGATTAGAAGGTAAACAAATTTATAGTCACTGATCAACACTTTCACTAAAGCATTTCAGTAGAATTAACAATTAATAAACTAAGCAATAATCATCACTTGAGGGAAGTATGAACAAATTCCTTCCATGTTAACATGAGTAGATAGATGAGGTTTTCACTCTGGTGACTGGAAGACTAGATGTGTGGCAAAGGTCTAGAGTTCTCAAAATAAAGGGGCCAGCTGAGTTTGAAACAATGCTCAGAATTTAAAAACACAGCACATTTCCACCAAATGGAGATCAACAGAGCATCAAATAAACCATACACACACACAAAAGAAGAAAGAAAAATAACAGAATAGCTAACAGCTTTCATTCTTTAACAAGTCAAAACTTCATTAGATGTCCCACAGTGTAGTGGCAACATGTAGAAGGAGCTGTGGTGGAAATCCAGAAATTTGTCTTCAGTGCTAAGCTGGCAAAAATCAATGAACTAAAATAAATTAGGAAAAAATAAAATACAAATAAATAAAAGTGAATGTAAACTGCAAACTGCAGTAATGGTTTACAGGGTTTACAGTTTAAAGCAAAACCCCTGCTATAGTCAAGTGGCCAGAGTGGAAAGCATGCAATACAAAAACTGGACCAGTAAAGCAGAAGAACAGTGATTCAAGAAGAGTGTGATTGTTTCATCATCCTAGGCATTTTGACAAAATCAAGTTATCAACTTGTAGTGCAAACAAGTGTTCATAATTCCAGAACCATGATTGTTACTATTAAAGTATAAATACCAAAATTGTTCAGCACAAACTCATCTTCACAGTATTGTCATTCATTAGCTTCAAAGTTCAAAATCAGCCTTATAAGTTATGTTAGTCATATTATTGTTAAACTTTGTAACATTTTGTAAACACCTCAAAAACATTCTTGCTACGCACATACTGTCAGAGGAACTTTGACCATACAATTCTAAGCTTTCATATGAAGCTAGGTATTCTATGTTGTTAGTTTGCTGAGGTATTTACAGAAATATTAGAGTGATGGCCATTTACATAACTATGCATATAAATATTGCTTAATATCTCTCTCTCTCTCTCTCTTTCATAGCACTAGACAGAGTCAGTTATCATTGCAATTTTTTTTGCCAAAGATACACAGTAGGCGGACTGGACACTATAAACTGACCATAGGTGTACGTGTGTGTGCGAGTGTGTGGTGTGGAAGAACTACCATGGCAGGGCTAGCCACCTGACAGTGTAAATTGGGGCTCAAAATGATTGTCACTGTGGAAGTGACACCCCGACCCCATGTGCAAAAATGGGAAAAGGGGTTGTGGATGGACGGATGCAAGCTTTAAGCTGATACTTTCAACAACTTGTATGTAATGTGATTTTGCAGTTATTGGTATAAATATGAACATGCAATAACCCATACCTAGAGGTATTACTCAGCAAAAGCTACAGAAATGCCTAGTTGTAGTTAGAGGTGTGGAATAGTTTCTGGAGAGGGATATACGGTAATTGATAGTTACTAATGGTGATTGTTGGAGGTCCTCTGCAGTGACAGTGGTGTCTTTGTTCATTAAGAATTCTTGGAAACTTAATGTGAATTATGACAGGCTGCCTGCATTCCTAACATGTCATATAAGAATATAACATGTTTATTGCCACTGAATAGCTGTATGTGGGTTAGATTGTAGGGTGCAGAGGATAACACCATTAGTCCTGCTTTTTAAGGAAATGGAATGTTATGGAGGCTGAAGAGAAGGAAAGCCTATAGAAGAGTGCTGAGGCTAGGGCCCTTTACTCACACATGACTGTATGATAGGTAGGGCCAGTAAATAGTAGAAGGCAAACCATTTGACAATTTGGACAGAGATGATGGGTGATGTGGCTGTTAGTAATGGTCTGTGAAGTATAGAAGATAAAATGTAGAGCTTGATTCCAAAAGACATGCTCTCAGTGTAAATGACCACTTATATTGACAGCAGGCTGAGAGTAGATGTTTTGGAATCTGGTCCCTGTGGTAAGCCTGCTTATTGATGGGCCTTACAACAAAGTAAGTGACTTACACTGAGAGCAGGTGTTATGGAATCAGGGGATACTTACACTGACAGCAACTCTTTTGGAATCTGGCCCATTATTTGTGGTGTGCGTACTAAACAGGATAATAGCCAATGCTGTTTTGTAAAAGGCTGGTCATAACTTGTGGGTTGCTAGGCTACTGAAAGTGGGTCACATGAAGTTTATCAATTGTAAATGATTACATGTCAAACATACTGTCCAAAGTACAAAATGTGGGATTATATACTATAGATAATGGAATACTAGATTCTGAAATACCTTTTTCAAGATATGCAAACGTAATGCTATGAATTTATGCTTTGCACCCTATACGTTAAATATGCTTTTTTATCTTTTACTTCTAAAACAAGACAACACCTTATCTTCTGCACATCACAGACCAAAAGTAATATATTATCACCTTCACTCTGCAACTTCATACCAAAGAGACCAGGTTTAACGTATTAGGTTATGTATGAGTCTTGACCTGCTACAAATGATGGAATTTTCTGCTACTTAAGTATGTGAAAAAAATTTGGAATCAAAATGCAAGCTGGACTGAAGAACTGAAAGTGGGATCTTTAGAAAGTGGTAGAAGCAAATTATATAGAAATAAAATATGGAAAATGTGGGAACAATGCATGCAGAATAATGATTTGGAGGAGTGAGGTTTAAGAGAAGGCAGGACTTGAGCAAATGATGCAGTTTTGGATTGATGATAGTCATACAAAAGAATATATGTGATGTATAATATTTGTAACTGGGAATATGTTGATATGGTTTGCTTTCCTTTATATAAATGCATGTTTGCTATGTTTTAGGTGATAAATCAGTAAAGGGTGTTATAAAAAAATGCCAGCTAGACTAACCCCCCCAATCTTCTCAAATATAAATAATTAATATTATATTGTTTGCTAGGGGCCTTTATCAGTAGAGAGTGAGTTTTTCAGGCATTATGCTGTTTTATGTGAAAGAAAAAAAGATGAGGAGTTACAATGCTCTGCCAGTCCACCTCAGGAAAGGACTTTCTGTCTAGTCTGACTGCAGAGCTGTCCTTGCATTTGGAAGCTCCAGTTTCCTTAGCAAAAAATGTTGCATCATTTAAGTGATTAAATCATCATACAGCTCCTCAAACCAGATAGGCTGAGAAATGACTCCTTGTTACTTGCTTGGACATGAATGATCCCTACTGCTGCTGAGATCATATGAGAAGACTTTTGATAGCTAACAGTACCCTAGTAGGTTTTAGACTCTGTTATTAACATCTTATGTATGCATGCCAAGGATCCACAATGGGCTGGAGAATATAGGTCCATTGCTCTAATCACCTCAGATATGAAGATTATTACACTGGTCCTCAGTGCTTATGTTATTCCATTTATTCTAGATGTAGTTGGACATTTGCAAGGTAGGTATGCAGAAAGCCGATACAGTGGGGATAATACAATAACAGCACCTTGTAGAATCCCAGATAACCATTGTAGGGTTTTGTTTATTAGTTTTATGAAAGCATTTGATACTGTAAAATGGACTTGTATATCTTCTGTCCTAGAGAAAGTGGGGTATGTTGCTGAAATGTTAAGATGAGTTAAACTGTCGTATATTATTCTGTGCAGGCAATGCCTAATGCTATACTGTCATTCACCTTCTGAGGGGAGTACAAAGCAGATGTGCCCCTTGCTTGTAATAAAGCACATATAAACACAGAGACACACACATATAAAGCCAGCCCTCACATTCCATCCACCAGTTTTGCCTGCTGTCTAAGTTAAAGACATTTCTATACGCTGATGAATGTACGATTATCTTATCACAAATGCTATTTTCTCTTCTGATGTTTTCATTGATTGTGGGTGATTGTTATCATATTAAGCCTTGTGTTTAATACATAAGAAATGAGTATGCAAGCACCTCCAGATTCACAACTGCCTAACATGAATTTCCATTAAAACTTGTACTTTTGATGATCTGCTTAGGATGAACTGCAGTGTGTGAGTTGAAACACATAAATCAAAAGATCTATTCGGCTCTGTTATTATCTTAAGGTTAGAGTGATCAATTCTAGGTAGAAGAACCTACATCTTTTTGTCTTTCTATAGTGACCACAGTCAGGACAATGCTGTTTACACATATACTTGGGCTTATTATATCATACCTTTCTGTACTCCTACTCATCTCATCTCATCATAATGTGAAACTGCAGGTGCTAGTGACAAGGTTCATAAGGAAAGCTACATTAAATTAGCTAGAGCAACAGAGGTGGTTTATATCAGCCTAACTGTATGAAAGGATTTGGGGTCTCCAGCATGGCTGCATATCCAGTAGGCATTTTGGTGTCATTTTTCTTGGTGCAGAGAGAAGGTATTGTCTATAGCAGTTTTAAAGCAAAGCTGAGTGCTACAGCTTTTGGAGCTACTGTCACCATCATACCAAGAGATCCTTGGTGGAATTCCCACAGTACTTCACCTAAGTGGAGAACGTGTTAACAGAGGAATTCATTTTTCACTATCCACAAATGCCGCGGTTTTATTTTGTTAAATGTCTAGTACTGTTATCTCTGAGATGGTTTCAGAGGAAAGAGGAGTTTTTACCCTGTGAGATTTGTTACTCCTTAGCTCGCGGACACTGATCATCTTTTTTACTTTACAGAGTAGGTGCAGTTACCATATTTTTCGCCATACAGTCATTTTTGGGGGGAGGCTGACAGTGATTGTAAGGGTTATAACATCTAGAAAAGCAAATGCTCCTCACTGACATTCAGATGTCAGCAGGCTTGCTTTCAAACTGCAGTGTGCTAAAGTTTGGTTAGCAGTTTTTTCCATAAACCATTCTAGAAAGTCCTTCCCAAAACCATCCTTTTATAAGTGAGGACTAGCAAACAATTCTGGTGTTTACAGTAATGAACAATGAAAGAACTACATGGATTGCTCTAGAGTTAGAGTCCAAAACAACTTGCTGCATGTTATAGAATGATTATGTAAATCATTAAACAACCTAGGACTCAGGGAGTCCATAAAACAGGGAATTGTTAATAACAGTGGATCTTACCTCAATTCCCAAAAACGTAACACAGAAATACAGATAAACAGTATTATTGAAGAGCATTAAAATTATAGTTCATTTCTTGATTTGTTGCTGGTCACTTAGCTGCAGCTATGTTTTCACACTGTGCAACAAATAATTATTTGTTTCTAGGCAGTAAAATGTATATCTGTGCCTGATATTTTGCATATAGCTGTCTCTCTGCCCAGGTAATCTGCTGTCTTCAGCCCATGTTAAAATTCACAAAAAAAAAAAGAAAAAGAAATAAAATAGTACCCATAAGTAATAAATACAGGCAAGTTAAGGAAGATGATTTCCTTCCCTGCCATGTAGGATGATGAGAGGAATAGACAATGCAAATTTATAACTGATAATCATTAATGCCTAGTAATACTTGATGGGCAAAACCTACTAGCTTTGTTTTGTGACCATGTTGCCAGCCAGCAAGAGACATAATTACTAAACAACAGTTATTATGCATGCAATTATACAGTAACTAGCTATCAATACATTCCCAATAGAAAGAACAACAAAAGACGTGATGCTATCAGAGTCATATGATCTCATGTGATGTGTTGCATCTTGTAGTCAACAGTCAAACCTTTTAACAAAGCTCAGATTAGCAAAATGTGCTGAGAATGCAAAAGAGATGCTCTTTTAAATGCTATTAGTGTCTGAGGTTATGATTATATGACTCTTTATACCATTCCTCAAATAGAATGCAGTACAGTGGAAAATTTAGCAGAGTGCAGTGCCTTAGTTTACTTTTTATTTATTTTGAGAGGCGGTGAGTCTAATGTAAGAGTAAAAGAACATAATGGAAAATATATAATTCTTTTTTTTGATCCCCCTCAGTCCAAAGATGACATTACCTGTGATTCTCAGGAAGAAGACACATGCAGACATTATTATTAGCAGGCATAGATCACAGAAGCTAAAGCCAAGCCAGTCTTACAAGTTCTCTGTTTACAGCAGTCTGTTGATCCCAGTAAACCTAGTTTGTGCTCTGCTATTGCTAACGATGGATGCTGACTCTGATTAACCACATGATGATTTATATCGTGCAGACTTTCATTATCCTTTCCAAATAAGTCTACATATTAAGCTCCTGCAGTTTTTTTTTCACATGGTTTCTAATGCAGACATTTCAGCATTTTAGTTTTGCTCTGAGCACTACCTCTGTGCTTTCTCCAGGTATTTGTGGAGATGGGAAGGGATGCATAACTGTTTTTCTGTCGTTAAAGTGTCACTTTCCTGGGAGTGGGATAAAAGACTCCTATTTTACATTGATTATGCCTGTCAGTATGCATCCTAGTAGTCCCTACTACTCTTTTCTCATCAGTACATCTCATGTACGATATAATTTTCTCTTGGAATTTGGCTTTTCAGTTCATTCTTACCCTGCCTGTCAAAATCTTCATACAGGCTAAATTGTCTTTTATTTGATATCATTCACCCACTATGGGAAGCTTTTCAGCCTTCTATTCCCTCATTATTGATTTTCTAACATCTACAGGCCAAGTAAATTCCAAGAGAAATGAAGATTATGTAAAAGATATAATAGCTCAGAACCAAGTAAATGTTCATTTCCCTCAGATGGAACTGAAGCTTATGTAAAAATATAATAACTATTCACTTCAACTATTATCTCTTAAAATGCAGCCTTGACTTGCCTTAAGAAATGGACCAGCTTTGGATTTTTATAGCAATGCACATGTACAGTTTGCCTCATGCACTGCTGTTCATACATCTCTAAGTTTTCATACCTCTATAAACATTTTTGTATGTTTTTTGATCCCTACCTACCTACCATCAACCCACCACAACTGGACTTGAGCTCATCTTTCAGAGCCTTCCAGGAGACCATTATTCAGGCAGTTATGAAAGTCATTTGTATTCTTTCTGCCATCTTAGTAATGAGGACAATTTGTTTTATAACCTTACCCATCCCACGGTGGGGCAGACATGCAACTGCATCAGCATGGGAACCACAGCATCTTCCCTATGTAAGTACATGTGCTCTTGCTTGAGGAAGGCTACCACCAATCAGCTGCTTTGTGAGCCACACACATACCTCCAGGTTGGGAGTCCTCCTCCTTCCTCTGAAGGACTGCTACAGCCCACAGCTGGCTCTGTCCCTTAGCATAGGCAAACCCATCTGTTACGTTCCAAAGCTGCTAAATGAACTCAGGTCATCTGGGCCATGGTCATTGGTCAAGGCTTTACCCATCCATGCCACCAGGCTGGCTACCCCCTCCAAACATTATTAAATCAGCCTTGAAGATGTAAGAATCACTCTCTTAGTAATGCTTTCCATTTGAATTACATCCACTGAGGAGCTAAATAATTCTTCAGAGGTGTTTTGTTAATAAGGTCTGTCTCCATTCTATACATTGTTTGGAGAAATAATCTCCACTCCTACCACATTGCAGAAATCACATAATTTATTTATTTATTCATTTGCATTTGTTGGCCAGGAAAGTCTCTCCTTTTCAGAGGAGGTTTGAGAAGGAAGGCTTCACAAATTTTAGGCAGAAGTAGAGAAATTGCAAGATGTAAACAAAAATTCACAGTAGTAATAACAGTTGGTGCAGATAGCAAAATAGATAAATTATAGACACATTTAGAGAGAATTATAAAATCCAAGCATACACTTGCAGAAATAACAACAGTTGATTGACTTAGTGAAAATAGGGGCTAAATATTTTTAAAAAGGACATTCAGTAGTCATGTTACAATTTGTAGATGTCAGATGCTATATAGTTTTCACTTCTATAAATACCATGCCACTTGCAGACATATCAAGCATGTCCCTTCTGACAGGAGAAGTACACAAACACGTATTTACAAGTTTTTCTGGGCAGAAAATGGGGAAGGAGAGTGGAATTTAGTGGTCTAGATAATGGAGAATGAGAAGATGGTTCAGTTGTTCAGTTTCTTTGTAGGCTAGCTGGCACATTGAGCACTTCCTATGGGGGTGAGCATACTAGGTACATACAGTTATCAACCAGACTTGAGAGGTAGTTGGCATAATGGATAGGGTGTTTACCTCACAGATCTAGGGTACAGGGTTTAACTCAGACTTTAAGGGAGATTACTAGGCTAAAAATATATTGAGAACAAATGTTTTGGAATCAGGCCCATGGGGAGATTAGTTACTAGTTGGTCTAAAGCATTACAGTGATGGGTCTTACAAATGCAAATGTTGCAACCTTATTGTAAGATTCTTCTAACTTTCAAAGCTGAAGGGACTGGAGGTTTGGTAGAATAGGGAATGCATACAGGAAGATGTGAAGTAAGTAAATAAGTAAGAATTAGATGCTGATATACAGCCAGTAATAGTCAGGTAATTACAAGTTTTATTTATACACCTACCGGATCTTGAAATCAAGCTCGTTTAATATGTCCTATTAAGTCTAAAATCACTGATATGTGAAATGCCCTCTGGGAAGCTGCCATTACTGCCATACTCAAGACTAGTCTGGCAAAGAAAGTCCACTAACCAGAATTAATTCAAATATTTTTTTATTTAGTTTATTAAGCTCTCTCTGTACAGGGTCAGAATTTTTCATCTTCCTTTTTTCAAATACATGTTCACAATTCCTGAACCATGCTATTAACCATTTCCTAACTAAAAGATCTTAGGTTGTACTGGAGCTGCTTACTGGTCATATTTTGACCTAAAAAGGATTCTTCTTCTTAAAAATCCTGCTAAAATTCACCAATTGCAAAGGTTCAAGAGTGGGATGCTGCCCCATAACATTAACCCCTTTTATTCAAAAATACGTTGTTTTTGAGGTCACCCAACATGTATGACTCAGTCTTGGCCAATTTTTAAGCTCAAGAGGTGTCCATAAGTCTTCATATTCTGAATTCATCCAGTATAGATCTATTCTTAAATAAGTCAGTAGAATGTGATTCCTTAAATATCACAGGTCTGATCTGCTCATGTTTCTCAGCTAGGATTAGATGGTTGTCAAACTGCAGCAGCAGCAACATCACCTTTACTTTCAGGTGGAATGCTAATGAAGCAAGCCCCAGTCCCACAATACCACCCTCACTGTCTTAGTTAAAGCAGTGAAGGTAAAGCAATTTATTCTCTTTGCTGATGAAGACAGTACATTTTCTATATATCATAGGCTCTCCGAATAGATAAAAGAGGTAACTTTTGAACCTTTCTAATAAAAGTGAAGTTTGTCTAATCAAATTATTTTTGGCACATTATTCCCACAGATGAGCATCCTGACAAAAGTGTCTAGTACTATCAGTACTCTCTTCTCATTTCCCTGTATTTCACATCATTCTTACTGGCCCAGCTCCCAGTGCTCAATGTCCACAGTGGGTCTACCAGGTAGTCTACTACCACCCCAAACTTAGTCCAGAATTGCTGGAGCCTGTCATAGATCCTAAGGGCATCACAGGGGCTTATCCATCTTTGCCTCCATCGGGGGGGGGCGTCTTTTAAATGTCCCACACACTTCCTTTTACCTACCAACCTCTCTCACTGACCACATCTGAGGGCAACTCCCCTCTGTGGACCACACTTCCTTTTATGGAGCAGCATTGATGAACACCATCTCACACCCATCCCTTCCTGCTACTCCATCAATCAGCTTAGCTGCTAATCGAACCTGGGCTGTTTGGGCGGTAGTCAGGGCTTTACCTCTCAATGATGCCTGAGTGATAGTAATATCAGTAGTCTAAGCCTACAGAAGTGACAGGTGGCCAAGTATTATTATGGTATTAGTGACAATATCAATTTATGCTCATTGAGCCCTAAATGAATGGGCTACAGGCATGTACATATACTGAATGCATGATTGCTGAAAGTTTCATGTAACTTTCCAACATCAGGATACTTCTTTATCAAAATGCTTCATTACTACAGCAGTTACATTATGTTTATTTTCAAAGGAACTGTGCTATTTATGAATAACCCAAGTTGTAATGTTGCATGCTGCCTTGCTGTTGTGCTACCACGCGTTTAATTAAGGGGTAACAGAGGCATTATCCCTGCAAAAATGCTTACTTTATATCTTTACTTTATGTTGTTATATTTACATTTATCAACACTTTAATGCGATCAGTATGTTATTCAAATCACCATCTGGTTGAAGTGCCGGCTGCTTGCACTAAACACTTTTGCTAGTATAAAAGGAATGCCTTAACATTTCAAAGTCTGGTAATCAGTTTAGCAACCTGAATCCTTTAGAAAACACATTATGTCACTGGTCTCCCTTAGCAAGTTAGCCAAAGACTTCAGGGTACAAAATGTAGATTAAGGATGACATGGGAAAGATTTACTTTATGTCACTGGGTAGTACATATGCTGGGGAGACCTTCTCACTCATTTTTTTACCTGTTCTTTTCCAACTTCATATAACCTAGTTCTCATGAATACAAAGTCCTCCTGAAATCTCAAAATGACCTCTGTGAGAGTGATATACCCAGGTCCACCAATGGGTGAAATGGTGCCCTAAGTGAAGGTCTGCACAGAGTCCCACCTATTATCTGCTACCCCCCCCCCCCCCATTTACACATATCCCTCAGTGCTTCTTCTATGGCCTTCTCACATTATCAGGATTACTTTTTTCCAAATTTATAAAACCTAAAAAGCCAAAAAAAAAAAAACACGCCAGAATAGCTGAATATGTAGTAAGTGCTTTTGTTTACTTCATAAGCAAACGTCATCAGACAAAACAGTAATCACACTACATCCTTTAAATATCCCTCCAAAAACATCACATAAATAAATAAATTAATTAATTAAATAATTAATTAACTCTTAAACAGATACAAATTCCAAACATTTTCATTATCCCTAAAAATCTCATATCATACAAACATTTTTAATCACGTTAAAAGATGAATACAAATCAAGTGCTGCAAAAAATATATTTATCTAAAACATGATTTTAATCTTAAAATACATTTAATAGACAAGTTATCGTTTAGCCCTGGGAAAAATACGCATTAAATCTCAGTTGCCAGATTAGCTCCCTCTCATCCAATTTTAAGGCCACAGGACCCCCCTATCTGTACCCACTACTTGATCAATCACACAAAATAAAAAAGTATGCGATGGATACACATTAATGTGCCTGGCTAGGGCATTGTTCATATTTAATTTCCTAATATTATATATATGTTCATAAATGCGCTGTTTAAGGCATCCTTCTGTCCTTCCGATATAAAATGCAGGGCAAAATTGACACATAGCCAAATAAACCACATTTTTAGAAAGACAGTTATAATTGCCCTTCAGGAAATAAGTCCTCCCATACATATTAATTGAATTTGTGACATTCACAAATTTACAAAAATGACAAAAACCACATTTAGACATCCTACCATTGGTAATAACCACCTTTGTGTTCCTTTCTAAAATATTTTTCAAATTATTACCCTTTCTAAACACAATTTCAGGTTTTTCCTTTATCCTTCCATTAATCAAAGTGTCCTCCCTAAGGAAGTACCAATGTATCTTAAGTTGTCCGCATCAAGTAAGAAAGTAGTAATAAAGCCACTTTGTGAGATTTCATCTTTTACATCAGTTTCGATACTAAACTGACTCTGGTCAAAATTACCAGTGGTCGTATTACCATCATGGCCAACGACACACATACTGGCTCACAGCTTTTAATTTCAAATGAAAATGTGGATACTGTCCCGGATGCCAACTCCATTGGTAACCTGACTTTGCTTATTCAAAATCTTACACAACAAGTTGGTGTACTTGCAAAACGAGTGTCCGGATGACCTAGTAGCAGTATGGAGGGGTTTTCCTCTACTTCCAGCCCTTCAGGATCGCAGGATCAAAGGACCATTTTATCGGCCGCCACTGTTGGCAATGGCCCTGCTTCGACTATCGGGTTGTTTGGGAATCAGAATAGCACTGGACATGTTACGAATGCAGTACTAGGGATTTTGAATGGTAATGTCACACTACCTTCCTTGAATGATTGCTTTAAAGAACCTGCCCTTCCTGGTTTTGACACTGGGAGGTAGGGCGGAAATAGTATTGTAGCTGAACCTACGTTGAACAGTATTGTTAACATGTTAAAAACCTTTGATCAGAAACTTTTTAAGTTTAAGAAACTTCAGTTGGAAGTTTTATATCTTAATGAATGTTTGCATTGACAACAAGTCCCGAAAGGATTAAGACAGTGGCGTTTTCCAACTGGTTTAATTAGGAACTCACCCCTTCATTTGGAGTTGTTGCACCTTTTTTGATAAACAGGGTTGTGAGTTCATTCAATTACTGATTAAAGACTACACAGCACAAATTGAATCTCTAAAACCTGAACTCACCCGCTTGGATATGGAAACCCAAGCTGATAGTGATTTTCCCAGATATAAATTTGACTATTGCCATATTTTTTCGAGCATAGACAGCTCCCTCCATAAATTGAAAGAGATTAAAATTAAAAAATTGGCTAGCGATTTGCGCGATTATGGGAATGGTGTCACCTATCCTTCCCCCCCTGGCGTGAACAGTCAAGTAGTCTCATCGAACTTGGACTCTTCCATACAGGATGGCGTTAGTAGTAATGAGCAGAATGCTGAAGTTGTTTCTAACATCAATGCTAATTCACCTGTTAGATGGAGTGAACGGCTGCAAAATAGGCAGGAGCAACAGGACCGGAATATCTGTCCCAACCATATATTCCTGCAGTGGTATTTTCAGACACCCAGCATGGACAACCAATTACAGCAACAAGCTGGGCCATCCTGGAAACAGTGGAATAGGAAGGCAAACAAATAGAGGAGGAGGTAATTGTGCCGCTACTTTGTGAGGTTTGGGGTCCAAGGACTGTAAAAGTAAAATCAGTTAAGATTTTTTTTCAATGAACGCTGTGATTTTAAAATCTTTAATTATACTGATTTTATGCCATCAAATGTGCTCATTGAATTGTTGGCCTGTGGTTTTACTTTTGTTCCTTCTGTTCGGGCTGATTTAGCTAGGACATTGATTGACTTGAAAAGTTTTACACGCAAATTGAACTTAAATGTGCTGTTTGGAAATTATAGTAAATTGACTAGTGAATTTAGAATTGCAAGTATATTTAATCCACCGCTCAATAGTACCATACAATTATTTGAGAGAGTTTGCGAAAATGACATTAGATGTTTGTTGAATAATTGTAAATCTGATAAATCCATGTTTAACATTACTGAAGTTGAAAAGAAAACCCTTTTTGCTTTAAAGACTAGTGGTATTCGAGTTATAAAACCGGATAAAGGGGGGGAGGCCTTATTTTTATGACTTTATCTGATTACAATGTTCGCATGTGTGCATTGTTAGCTAGTGATGCTTATGAGAAGGTCCCAAGGAATGAGATGAATGGGGCTTGTCAACATTTTAATGGGTACATTAGTGACCTATTTATTGATGCATCCATAGATATTGATTTATTAAATTACTTTTCCATTACTAGTCCAATTACACCAGGGATTTTTGGTTTGCTGAAAACACATAAGGATATGGAAAATCCGCCTATGCGCCCAATTGTAGATGGTAGACAGTCCTTTACTTCTGGGTGCGCAAAATATTTGGATGTTAAGTTAAAAAGTATCTTGAAGGTAAATTGCACATTTGTCGCAATTCTTGGGCCTTCTTAAAAGCCATTAATAGTTTGAAGTTTCATGATAAATATAATTTTCTAACGACTGACGTTAGAGAATTATACACTGTCATACCCCAGGAGATCGGACTTTCTTGGGTTAGGGATTTCCCCATTTGTAAAAGAGTGGATGGGAAGGAAATTTACTTATTGGTTTACATTCTGGAATTGGTTTTAACCAATAATTACTTTATGTTCAACGGGGATTATTACCTGCAGAAGACCGGGGTAGCGATGGGTTCTCCCTGTGGTGCAACATTTGCTAATATAGTTATGGCGCACTGAGAGAAGGAGTTTCTATTTAAGGATGACCTTTTCAAGTGAAATGTTATTTGGTATACACGCTACCTGGATGATATTTTTATAAAATGGGAGGGTAATTTGGATTCGGTGGAAGCCTTTATTGAAAATATTAGTAGTTTTGCTGATTTTTTGAGGTTTACATTTGAATTTAAAACTGACTCCATTTCATATTTAGATATTGAACTATGTAAGGATTTAGTTAATAAAATATTTGTTTCTAAGATCTTTAGGAAGGCCACTTTTTGTAATGCCTTCCTACATTGGTCAAGTGCCCACCCCTATCATCAAAAGAAGGCTGTTGTGAAGGGGCAGATGTTTAGAGCATCAAGAATGGTCACAGATGAATCTGATTTTATTTTAGAATGTGATGTATTGAAAAATATGTTTATTAAAAGGGGTTACCCCTCCCCCCTTTTAATAGATGAAATGTTTGATGAAGTCAGTTTTAAAAGAAGGATTGGGACTTTTAAGCCCCTTCTATGTACTGATGTATTGGTTGCTTTTTTTTAATTTTGTGTGATTGATCAAGTAGTGGGTACAGATAGGGGGGTCCTGTGGCCTTAAAATTGGATGAGAGGGAGCTAATCTGGCAATTGAGATTTAATGTGCATTTTTTCCCAGGGCTAAACAATAACCTAAATCACATATAGGAACAGTGAATAACTCCTTCCACCAAAAAGAGATAGTTACTTTCTATGTATCCCTCAGTGTTAGACTGGAATGAAGGCACAAATTACTGCAATCATATTTTTCAGTTAGCTGCTGTCAAACGTGTATAAAGCATGCCTCCTCAACCCTACCTCTAAAAGGCAGCCACCTTCTGGGTTACACTGTCCTGTCAGACCATGATGAAACTGATACAATAAATACAATACAGAAACATATATCAACCTTTTGCTGTCAGAAATACATAGGCAGCATGCCTCCCTAGTCCCGGCCCTCAAAAGATAAACACCTATATATGTGCCTGACGTTTGTAGAGGAGTAAACAAAAAAATCACAGTAATATATTCCATCCTGTTGCTCCTAAATAGCATAGTGCCAATAAAAAGCCAAAGTAATTTTCTGTGCATATCTCTGAGGTTTTGAAGAAAGTTAAAGAAATAATGACCTCACTATCTGCAGCTGCTACATAAAATCTATAGCAACTTTCTGTGCACACCTCTTAAATTTGACTGCGAGGTATACTAAAGACGTAATTCCCATGTCAACTCCAGCCCCCTACACAAGCTACAGTGACCCTCTGTGCATGCCTTTGAGCAGAGACAGTTTTAGACTAGATAAGATTCACGGCACAGGCCATGACTAAGCCTGTGTTAAAATCCACATATACAGCCTGAGGTGCTGGGACTGTCAAGCCCCCAGAAGCTCTGAGGGTCTAGTTGTTCTGGGATATGTTCTATGCCTTAATTTTGAAAGGTAATGACTTGCTAATTTCCTCCCAGAACTTGTGTATATGCTTGGCAATATTATGTATGTGTGGAGATAAAAATATATGATGTACTTTTCTGCACACACACACACACACACACACACACACACACACACACACACACACACACACACACACACACACACACACACAATAAATAAATTGTGTTTAATGTACAAAGCTAAAAAAACTGGTAGTTTCCAATAAACACAGAAAACAAATGCTTGTAAATATTCATAAATCATATCTAGGTGCCTTCTTTCCAAGCCTCCCCACAAAAAAGTAGCCATCTTCTGTGTAATCCTGTGATATTAGTTTGTGATGAAAATGCCAGAAGAAATTATCACAGTCATGTATTTCACATTGCTGCTGTTATATGAGTACACAGCATTCTTTCTTCACCCCTGTCCTCAAAAGGCAGCCATCCTCTGTGTACACCTCTGATGTTAGACTAGGACTAAATTGAAAGAACAAATCGCTACAGTAGCATATTTCTATTTTTTGCTTTCAGATATATATATATATATATATATATATACACACATACAGCATGCATATTTACCCCTACCCAAAAAGATAGCCACCAGTATTCATGTAATATACTTCATTATAAAGCAAGTGAAAAACAATTATGCTTCCATTAATGTATTCCAAACTGTTACTCCTATAGTGTGCACTGTTCCTACATAAACTGTAGTAGCCTTCTATGAGTAGCTGTAAGATTTGATTGTGAGAAAAGTTAAATTAATGCCACAATGTCCCCAGCCTCGCAAAAACTACAGCAACCTTTTGTGCACACATCTGAGGTTAAATGGTGATCAAAGTAAAAGAAATAATGACCACAAACAATCTACTGTGAACATCTTTAGACTAAGTGGGGCCAGGCCAGAAGTTAAGGATGGGACCTCTCTGCTAAACCTGTTTCAAAATCCCATTATACAGCCAGGAGATGTGAGGGGTGTCAGGCTGCCAGAACCTCTCAGGGTCCATAATGCATTTTATGCTACCCAGAGCAGTTATGTATGTGCCCCCAATGTTGTGTGTGTCCCCATATAAAATTGGTGATGATATTTTTGTCCACCCCTCCCATACACACTCTCATATACACATACTAACACCACGCTTGACAAGCCAGCTCTATAAAAAGATGCAGTAATGATATTGTTACACACAAGCACATACACTGCCTGCTCCTAACAAGTTAGGGCTATTACATGTTATGTACACACACACATAAGCATCCTAACAATGCATGCCTCTATCCATCCATCTGTTGCTGTTGAGTCAAATCCAGGTGCTATAGCAACCCTAGGAACAGTCAATACCACCCACAGAGTTTAATTGGCAAATAGAGAAAGGAAGTGGATTGCCCGGCCTTATTTTCAGTATCACATACACACTGCAAAACACCTACAGACAGCTTATAGAGTTGTCAGACCAAATGCTATATGTCTTTGGAACATGGGCAGTAACTTGAGCACCTGGAGAAAATGCACACAAACACAGAGGGAGGACATGCAGACTTTGCACAGTAGCCCCCCCCCCCCTTCTAGAATGGCACTACATAATCTATTGCTTACTTCCTGCACTACTGTGTCATCTTATGCAGTTACCTACAGGCACATTGAAGGAATGGCAGCTCACCTATGGCAGGTCATTTGGATGTTAGAGGAAAACAGAGCACCTGGATAAAACTGACTCAGAGACAGGGAAGACATGCAGACTCCACAAAGATATAACTACAGCCAATAACTCAACCAGATACATAAGCGCTATATCATGACAACATTACTTGCTGCACCACTGGGCCAATGATATCCTGCTTTTGCACACATTCTGCCCACATCACCAAAGATAGGTAGTTATTGTGTACCTGTAAGTTTGACTGTGATGGAAGGTAAAAGCAGTTATGGTCAACTTGTTACTCTTAGCTACACTGCAACATCCCTAAACACACATGCTCACATAAATGCACAATTCATAGCAATGATCATTTTACATTGATTTCAGCAAAATCCAACACACTGTGTGGCATACTCCTGACAAGCTAGATCGGTGACTATCTAACTGTGATCAACAACAAGAGCAAAGTAAATAAAAGTTATCCACAGACTGACCAAATATCCATCCATTATAGACACTTTGTTGACCATGTATTCTTCAGATGTCTAACTACAAAAAAACTAAACATTTACAGTAATTTTGTAGAAACACAGTAGTTAGCCACAATATATAAGTATTTTCACCATAGATTAAATCCATTAGCACAGGAATCAGGGGTAAAGACAAAGATAATAAGTGGGCAAAGGCCAAATTTAGGAACAGATTTTAAATATTGATTTTATGTACTTGAAACATTGCTAGAAATATGAGTTTTGCATTAGACTGCACTTTATGAATGATATGAAGTCTGAAATTCAAACATATGTTATTTAGTGACTGCAATCCTGAATAATATGCTGGAAATGACAAATTTTACTAAGAATAAACCAAAAATGAGGTAAAATCAGAATATTATGCAAAGTTAAGAACAGTCTTCAATTTATTTCACACAAGCTCACTTTTGTTCATGCAATCCAGTGCCTAGGATATCTGGTTGCCTACCAAGGAAAGAAAAAAAACATTACCTGCTCATATCCAGACCATCCTAAGAGACCTACACTTTGACTGTATCATTCTCTTTTTCCACTGCTGTTTGAATTCTGATGGCAGCCATTCTTGTCTGTATATGATTCAAACTTTCTGGGCTTTCAACTCAAACAAAGTTGTATAGCTTGTGAGTAGGGCCAAGCCAAGAGCTCAGAAATTACAATACTTTCCTTGCTAATTAGTATCCCAATTTTAGCCAGCTGTCCTTACTTTTCATGGGCCTTTGTCCAGATTTCTGATGTTTCCGGGTTGAGAGGTATGCTCTCAAACCTTAATGGGTCTCTGCTTAGATAAGCGAACAAATTTATTACTTTCATTGTCTTTATTCTTGGTGTCTGTATATACTAATTCCTCTCTTATCCTACACTTAAAAGTGTAATCACTTTGATTATCATTGTTGATATTTTTCTTTCACTTTACCTTTACCCTTGTGGTAGTTTCTAGCTTTACCATTGTTGGTAATATTATTTCTCTTTTCTTTCTCTCTTTCTTTCTTTCTATTAAAAAAAAAACACTTGTTAGAAATATTCTGCCTTGTTTTCTAAAATGGCTGAAAAATCTTCTGGCTTTAAAAAATGTAAGGAGTGTGGGCATAAGATCCCTCTGTCTGATGCTCATGATTCCTGTGTTTATTGCTTGGGCCCGGCACAGTTAAAGGTGTCTTACAATATTTGCAAAACTTTCAGTCTGAGAGCATTATCTGATCAGAAAAGCAAGCTTATTTTGAAAGATCTTCTGCTTACAACCTTCTCAGAATCATTACCTGAAGTTCAAACCTCCAAATCTGACAAAAAAGAGCCCAGAAAGCAGCCATCAGACCCTTCTGGGTCCTTCACTCTATCTTATCATCCTACCATGGATCCAACCCATAAAATATCACAACGGTCAGATCCGAAGACTAAATCTTCAGATCCATCTGCATCAGATGCCTGATCTTTTTCATTAGATCCAGTACCTTCAGATCCAAAACCACTCCCTCATACCCGTTATGCATTCTTTCTGAACTCAGTGCCTTCCAGGCTACCATCACCTTTTTTAGAGAGACACCACCATTCTAGGTCCCCTTCAGTTGCTTCTTCTTCCCATTCTTCCAAGTGCCTGACAGAAGCAGATGGCAGCTCCCCTGGTTACTACCCCTTCAGGTGTGGAGACCTTTACCAGTCCTACTGCACCCATCGTGGCTCCTTCTCTGATCCGACCCTTGGCTTTGGAGTCCTTGGATCTGAGTCTTCTGGGACTGTCTGTATCAGATCCTAAGATTGTCATATCTTCTGCTCCAATACATTCTCTTAGTGCATTGGCCCCAAGTGTGTCGCAGCCAGATAATTCTCAGAGCAATAGCATCATTGCCGGATCCAAGGTGCTAGAGTCGACTCCAAAGTTGTTGGTGCCATCCCTGCCCCTCGAGGCCTTAGCATTGGATAGCTTGGCTCTGACCTCTGCCTCAGGTGGGCTGCCTTTGGATCAGAGGGTGCCAATGGTCCAAAAGCATGTCTTCTTGGCTCCATTGGAATCCTTCTCCTTGGAACGCTCTGCCTTTGAGGTGGTGGATAGAGTGTTCTGTGCTTCTGGAGGATGGACAATTCCACCCCCTTTTATTTTCCTTTTGGATCCCATATGTCTTTGTACCTTGAGCCTCATCACTCTACTCTACACGTACAGCCACCCCAAAGTCTCCAGGCTACCTGACAGGGTATACTTATATCTTCCGATACTTCTCTGGAGCATCCCTACCAAACAAGTCCCTAGGAAAAGAAAGTGCAAGAGGAGACACTTAGAGTCTCCTCAAGAGTCGATCACTGATGATACTGATTTTGATGAGAGGGAAGGGTTCCCAAGATCACCACCTGATGATGTCTCCTTTGGAGACATCCTGGAAATCTTCAAGCAAAGGGGTGGTTGGTCTACTGATAACCATTCTCAAGAGGAATCAGTATTCCTGGAAGCCTTTAGGTCTGGCAAATCTACCTCCTGGGTGACTGCACTGACTGATTTGATTTGATCTCTAGGCAAGTGCGGCAGGAACCTGATGCTGTTGAGCTGATCCCCAAGAGACCAGATAGGATCCCAGTACCACTGAAAGGAAGAGAGCTTTGGAGCAAAGGAGCACCAATAGATACCATGGTCATAGTTGTGACCACTGAGAAAGAATTTCAGAACAGAGTTCATCTGTCCATCCCCCTAACAGGGAGTCTAGGGTGTTGGACAGACTTGGGAAGCATGTATATGCTTCAGCAACCTTTGAAATCAGGTTGCTGAATTATCTGACACATTTCATCAGACTTCAGAAGGACTTGATTAAAGAACTTTCCAAATCCCTTTCTGAGACTAGTACTTCTGAGGCACAGAGCTCTACTGCTTCACAGTTGGCTACCCTATAATCTGTCATGGATTCATCCATGAGGCTCATTTCAAATGCAGCTGAAGGTACCTCAAGGGTAGTGGATTCAGGCATTTCCATTAGGAGACATGCTTGGATGCACCTTTGTGATTTCACAGAGCCCTTCAAGTCCTCCTTTGTCAATGCACCCTTTAACAGAAGTTTGTTGTTTGACTAAACAGTTAAAGACACACTCTCCAGGTGTGAGCAGGATGGTAAGACCCCATCTGCAGTGGGAGTACATTTTTCAACTCCCCAAAGAACCTTTTCTAGGAATCAATGAGGTGGTCAAAAATGTGGTTCAGAAAGTTCCAGAGTCCTTTCCATGATCTATGTGGAGATAGTTACCCCAGGGGAAGAGGGGGGAGCTCTAATGGAAGATGCCACCAGCAACAGAGAAGGCCCACAGAACCAGGGGTCCAGGGATTCATTCTCTATCAGACCCTACCAGCATTCCTGAAAGGAGGCCCAATTGTCTACCTCTGGAGGTAGTTGGGGGTCATCTATCCCTGCACCAGAGAGCCTGGCTAGACATTCCAAAAGATACATGGGTAAAGAACATTTTATAACTTTAAAACTGATAAAATATCAGGATTTTCAAGCAGAAATGAGACACAATGTGGAAGAAAGATACACAGATAGTTCCAGTAGTAATAGGAGCAACAGGTCTTATAAAAAAAGTCTACAATCATATTTAGGTATGCTACCAATACACATAACTCCGTATGAATTACTGAAGGAATCATTACTGGGCACATTGTGGGTGCTGCGAAGAGAACTTCTGTTTGACATCAAAGAGTGAAACAATACTAATTTCATAAACTTTAATCGTACTCTGACTTAAGAATGGGGTCCATTCCCATCATGGTATTAGAAACCCAAATGATTTGGAGAAATTAAAAAAAGTGCAGAAGATTATTTCCAGAGGTTATATACTTCCCTTTTCCCTACCCCCTCCTTTAACAGTGAACAAAATTATCGATGTTCCACCCTGTCAGAGGAAAGCAGCAGCTCTAGAAAAAAAAATAAGAGTCATCCAAGAGGTCTCAGTAGACCAGAAAAAACCTGATACCTACTCAAGATTCTTTTTAGTGTCAAAGAAAACAGGGGACTGGAGACTAGTTTTGGATCTCAGCAATCTGAACAAATTAGTTCAATATACAAAGGTCTGGATGGTCACAGTTCAGTTCATTTTGCCTTTCCTGCACAAAGATAACTGGAAGTGCTCAATAGATTTTCAGGATGCATACTATCACATAAAAATTAACAGGTGATCCAGGAGATACCTACACTGGCTAGGAGCCAGTCATTACCAGTTCAGAGCTCTGGCCTTTGGCCTCATTACAGCCCCCAGGGTGTTCACCAAATGCATGGCAGTAGTAGCAGCTCACTTGAGACTGCAAGGATCCCAGGTGTTTCCATGCCTGGACTACTGGCTCATAACCCCTCCAATCAGGCATCTTCTGATAAAAGCATGAGAGTATGTACTCCAGATTTGCTCTCATCTAGGAATTACCATCAATTACAACAAATCTCAGCTAGAACCATCTCAGACATTGGAGTTCATACGGGTCTTGTTCGATAGAATGTCAGTAATATCCTCCCTTCCCTTACTAAACTATTGATTTCAAGTCAAAAAGATAAATCAGAATTTTTATCTATCAGCTCATTTGATTCTACAAGCTTGGGGTCAATATCCTCTGTGATAGTTGTAGTTCCACTAGCAAGATACCATATGAGAATTCTTCAATGGACCTTAGCAACTACACCAGTCTATGTCCACCCAAATCAAACTAACTCAGGCTTGCAAAAATTACCTTTTGTGGTGGATTTACTAAGATCAGATATTATAAGGGAATCCCTTCATTCTTAGGTTCATAGGCTAGTATTAGGCTAACTGCCCTTGCAGACCATTTTAAGCCTAGCCAATTACCCTATTTGAGAATGAAATCCTGCACCTTATGTCTGTAAGGTAAACACCTTAACCATTATGCCATTCTCCCACCCTTACCCCAAAGCCATAGTAACCATGGATGCTTCCAAAATTGAGTGGGGGGGGCACTTCTTGGGAAAGACAGTCCAAGACACTTTGGTCCCCCAAAGAGGCCAACATGCATATCAATATCCAGGAAATGAGAGCAGAACTCCTAGTGCTGCAGGCCTTTTGAGGCTCTCTCCCTTTCAGGATTCTTTCGATTTAGATGGATAATATGTCAGTGGTATGGTACATTAACAAACAAGTAGGAACCAGATCTTATCTTTTGTGTTGAGAAGCTCTGAGACTTTGGCAATGGATGGTCTCATTGAATCAATGTCTGATAGCAATGTACATTCTGGGCAAATCCAATGTGATAGCAGACAACTGTGGAATGGTATACCAGTGGGATAGTGCATATAAATGCTACAATTGCAAGTAATAGGTCAAGAACATTTTGTCCTCTGGTGTACTCTTTGACTACTTGATCCAAGGAATTCCTGTTTATGAAACTGAATAATGTTTAGGCAAAGCCTACATTTGATGTATAGTTCTCCCAGTTTATTGACGGGTAGCTAAAGTCTGCCAGGATGATGGAGATTTTGTGTGTTTAAAGTTAATCCAATGTATTAAGAAATGGACATTATTTTAGGGGTTATTTGTGGGGTTGTTGTAACATTGTAAACAAAGGCTGCGAGTACACCTATAAGTGCTAAGGCTAAAAGCCGAAACAACAAACCTTGTGCGACAGCGTAAAATAAAATCACAAATGTTTATTATAAACTGAAAAAACACCAAAGTTTAGCGCTTTCACCCTCAATAACAGGGCTTCCTCAGAACTCTCAAACCAATTTACATTGGATACTTAAATAACTTTTTTGGCGCCAAAACAGCTTTCAAATATTTAAAGTGACACTACAAGAAAAATTTACTAATAATATGAACAATATACAGCAATCTTTACATAAATAAATAAAAAATAAAAAATAATATAGTCTACATATTATCAGCATGTCGTAATTTTCTAAATATAAAATCAAGGTTACTGCTAAATGACTTCAGATATTTATAATGGCTGAAATATAATATATACTAATAAATAAATATAAAAAATTTTAAAATATATATATATATGATTTTATATATATATATATATATATATATATATATATATATATATATGCATTTAAAATAGCAGAGTGAAGGAAAAAATAAAATTTAATAAATATGTATATTTGATTTCATAATACTAATAATAATACTATATACTATATATACTAATAAAAAATATATATATAAAGCCTCCTAATCAATTTATTTTATAATATATGAATTAAAATCTATGATTTGTTCTTTATAGTACCCAATAATGATTTTATAGATATATAGTCATTAAGGCCTGGGGGTGTGGTGGCATCTAAATAAATCTGCCACCAAATTTCTTTATAACTTAACAAACCTTTCATATCACCCCTTTAGGGTCAAATTTGACTATTTCTAAAATAATAAATTTGAATACATGGCCGTCCCCTTCGTGTAAAATGTGTCTCTACAGAGCATTATTTCTGTCCTTTGTTTTTATGCTGTACATGTGGTCATAAATTATTTTTTTAAGATGTCTTTCAGTTTTGCCTACATAAAAACTATGACATATTTGACAAACACTTAAATAGACCACAAACTTACTGTTACAGTTACCTAACTTACTTCTAATACAGCTCCTCAATTCATTATTTAAATAAATTATTGACTTCTCAGACATATACTTGCACTGATTACAGGCACCACATTTTAAACTCCTACCTATGGCAAAATTATGATCTGTATTTATATCTTTCTTATATTCTGATAACTGTTTAATATTATTTCCCATTTTAAAAATAAAATTAGGTTTGGTACCAATAAATTTTGTAATTTGGACATCATTAAGAATTAACTGCCAAGAATCACTTATAATTTTTTTAACATGACCAGCTGCCATGTTATATTGAATCACACAAGATTTTTGAAAATTAACAACATTAGTAGGTTCCATATTCTTCATATCACATATAGTGTTAGGTTCCTGTTCTAAGATTCTATTCCTACTACATAATAAGGGTTGATATCTAGTATTACGTAAATTTAAAATATATTGAATAGTGTTGTCCATCATGTTACTAGGATATCCCCTTTGTAAAAATAATTCCCTAATAAACCTTAATTCTGCTCTTAAAATGTGGTCATCTGAGGTCATTCATGCTATTCATATGCATTGTCCTTTAAAAATGTTATTTTTTAATTTCTTAGGATGACAACTCATATAATGCAGATAACTATTTGAAAATGTGTCCTTCCTATATATGGATGAAGAAAGTTGACTTGTTTCATATGTTATTAAGGTATCCAGATAAGGTACACCTACTTTATTATAAGAAAAAGTAAATTTCAAATATTCACTACTGGAGTTCAAAGAATGAATAAAGGTCTCGAGTGTCTGTTCATCTGTCCCCCATAAAATATATATATATCATCTGAAAATCTCGAATAATGTTTCACATATCGATAAAACTCACTCTTAAATAGGAAATTCTCTTCCCAATGTAGCATAACCATATTTGCTGCACCCATCACTACTCCTCTTGTCTGTTTGAAAATTTCCCCTTCGAAATAAATAAAATTTTTATCAAGAACTATAGACATCATTTCTTGTAACAAATAAATTTCCTCCCATTCCATTCCGGAATATTTCTTAATACTATAAGTAAATGCTTCAAGTCCATCATCTCTAATGATACAAGAATATAAATCAATTACATCTATAGATACAAATATAATTTTGTCGAGATCTAAATCTATTGGAAAATTACTAAGAAAGTTCCAAGAATCCTTCACTATATGGGGTACTTTATCATAAATATTTTTTAATTTTACATCAATAAATCTCCCTATGGAGAAGGTCTTGGAACAACTCCCAGAAACTATCGGTCTAAATGGGGGATCAATTCTATCCTTGTGTACCTTAGGTATACCTACAAATGATGCTAATTTAGGAAACTGAACTCTTAAAAACTCATACTCATCTTCGGTAATTCTCCCTTCAATAAAATATTCTTCATTATAAGAATCTATCCTATGTTAGGCTATATTAAGTTCATTAATAGAAATAAGAGTATAATTACCTGAATAGTGTAAAATATCATACATTGTCTTTATATATCGGAGGTTATCGTATAATACAATACCACCCCCCCTTATCTGGTTTAATCACCCTAATATTCAAATTATTCATGATCTCATTTAATAAGTTACTATCATCTACAGTTAAATTACTGTATTTTGTCATTTTTTGCAAATTTTTGTATTCGTAATAAAAAATTTCTATGGTCATTTTCTCATATAAATCAACCTTAGGGTGGAATAAATGTACTAACTTTTTTCAGTTCCACAGTCTGATTTCCTTTATTCAGATTCCCTTTACATGATGTCTCTCTTTTATCAGACAAGTAAGCACCATTGTTAAAATAGATGTCCAAATTAATTTTTCTGACAAATTTTTTAAAATCGATAATAGTATCAACTAAATTAAATTTTGGATTGGGAATGAATTTCATTCCTTTACTAAATAAATTAAAATGTTTATTTTCTATTTTTAACTCTGTATAATTAAAAATGTTAAAATTGTCACTTGTGTATACGTTCCCATTTATCATTATCTCATCTTCCTTATTATTGGTATCCAAACTCAACTTCAGTATTTGTTCAGTAATCAATCCCATTGTTTTTTTCTGTAGTTCTGATTGCCATTTCGGTATGGTTGGGTATATCGTTTCCTTCCCTTCTGAAAATCCTTTTTATTCATATATCTTTTAATTGAATTATAATTTTCCTCATATTCAAAACTTTTTCTCATCACTATATTGTATATCATTAATTTCTTGTCTATTATCATATCTTATAATTTTAACCCTTGGCCAAATATAAACTTTATTTGAAATATAATGTTTATTATCTCTTTTCAATTTATTAGATTTATGTTTAGTAATATTATTAATCCATTTTTGCGCTTCATTATATTGTTTATTATACAAATGTTCCCATTGAGGGAATAACAAATCATTCAAAATATTATTATTCAATTTCTCTGCTTCAATTATAAGTTTTCCAAGTTTTTCGTCATTTTTGATTAACAAATGCATAAACTTAACACCACAATCATCAAAAAATTCATTAAATTTGCTTTTCACATTATCAGTGTAATCTAAACCCAAAGGTAACTTAAAAAACCTAAGACCTTTTGGGACTATATTCATTTCAATGTTCTTATACAAGTATGCATTGTTAATCTTCAAATCATTAATATTTTTTAATATTTTTCCAAACTTATATATCATTGTTTTTAAATTATCATCTTCATATTTATCGTAACTAACATTAAAATTGTCACTTCTAAAATCAGCCATCTTATAATCAAAAGATAAAAAATTATTAAATTTATTGTCCTTGTCATAATGGTCCTCTGTATCAGCCGAACCATTTGTCCCAGAAGAGGTCTTAACAGTACCTTTATTAGCCGACGACATCTGTCCAGCAACTGTGGAATATGTCTTGACAGGCATCATTCTTTTTGGTTTTGTCCCTGTCCTCATAGCTTCTTCATTGATGTTGTACAGTGAAAAATCAAATGTAAAATTAGAAAGATTGATTTTACTTGAACTATGCTGATCATTAATGTCCAATGTGTTAGCGGTTTTCTGCGTATGCCCTCCTTGACCGTTAGCTATCTCCAGACTGTCCGATGAAACGTTCTCATCTAGTCCATCCAATTTAGATGTCAGACTAACTAAAATTCCACCATCGTTATTATTAGCATTTGTAACTTGATTACCAGTCCGAGTGGGAGAGTTGAACGTGTCCAAACTGTCTAATTTGTCCCGCTGAATCCGCAGTTGTTTAACCTTACTATGAACAGTCTTAATAGTTGTGTACGCTCTTATCTCTCCCTGCAACAGCGGTTTGACTAGAATGGTAAGATTATTTAGTTCTCCTTTTAGTCCGGAGAGCTCATCATGAATGTTCTTAAATTCTGAAACATTCATACGCTGTTCATCTTGGTTATGTTCTCCGCTAGATAGCAATGCAGCGGTATGCTCCATAGCAGTCGGTCCAACGAAAAAAATTAAAAGTAAACTAGTATAACTTCATAAACAAAGGCTGCGAGTACACCTATAAGTGCTAAGGCTAAAAGCCGAAACAACAAACCTTGTGCAACAGCGTAAAATATAATCACAAATGTTTATTATAAACTGAAAAAACACCAAAGTTTAGCACTTTCACCCTCAATAACAGGGTTTCCTCAGAACTCTCAAACCAATTTACATTGGATACTTAAATAACTTTTTTGGCGCCAAAACAGCTTTCAAATATTTAAAGTGACAAGAAAAAATTACTAATAATATAAACAATATACAGCAATCTTTACATAAATAAATAAGAAATAAAAAATAATACAGTCTACATATTATCAGCATGTTGTAATTTTCTAAATATAAAATCAAGGTTACTGTTAAATGACTTCAGACTATTGGTATATATAGTATATAGTATTATTATTAATATTATACAATCAAATATACATATTTATTAAATTTTATTTTTTCATTCACTCTGCTATTTTAAATGCATATATATATATATATATATATATATATATATATATATATATATAATCATATATATATATTTATTTTAAAATTTTTTATATTTATTTTTTATATTTATTTATTAGTATATATTATATTTCAGCCATTATAAATATCTGAAGTCATTTAACAGTAACCTTGATTTTATATTTAGAAAATTACAACATGCTGATAATATGTAGACTGTATTATTTTTTATTTTTTATTTATTTATGTAAAGATTGCTGTATATTGTTCATATTATTAGTAAATGTTTCTTGTAGTGTCACTTTAAATATTATCACTATATTTATAGTCACTATAAATGAAGCGTAAAAATGGATTAATAATATTACTAAACGTAAATCTAATAAATTGAAAAGAGATAATAAACATTATATTTCAAATAAAGTTTATATTTGGCCAAGGGTTAAAACTATAAGATATGATAATAAACAAGAAATTAATGATATACAATATAGTGATGAGAAAAGAAGTTTTGAATATGAGGAAAATTATAATTCAAATAAAAGATATATGAATAAAAAGGATTTTCAGAGGGGAAGGAAACAATATACCCAACCATACCGAAATGGCAATCAGAACTACAGAAAAAATCAATGGGATTGATGACTGAACAAATACTGAAGTTGAGTTTGGATACCAATGATAAGGAAGATGAGATAATGATAAATGGGAATGTATACACAAGTGACAATTTTAACATTTTTAATTATACAGAGTTAAAAATAGAAAAGAAACATTTTAATTTATTTAGTAAAGGAATGAAATTCATTCCCAATCCAAAATTTAATTTAGTTGATACTATTATCGATTTTAAAAAATTTGTCAGAAAAATTAATTTGGACATCTATTTTAATAATGGTGCTTACTTGTCTGATAAAAGAGAGACATCATGTAAAGGGAATCTGAATAAAGGAAATCAGACTGTGGAACTGAAAAAAGTTAGTACAATTATTCCACCCTCCCACCCTAAGGTTGATTTATATGAGAAAATGTAATAAACATAAAAAATTGTTATTACAAATACAAAAATTTGCAAAAAATGACAAAATACAGTAATTTAACTGTAGATGATAGTAACTTATTAAATGAGATCATGAATAATTTGAATATTAGGATAATGAAACCAGATAAGGGGGTGGTATTGTATTATACGATAACCTCCGATATATAAAGAAAATGTATGATATTTTACACTATTCAGGTAATTATACTCCTATTTCTATTAATGAATTAATATAGCCTATCATAGGATAGATTCTTATATTAAAGAATATTTTATTGAAGGGAGAATTACCAAAAATGAGTATGAGTTTTTAAGAGTTCAGTTTCCAAAATTAGCATCATTTGTAGATATACCTAAGGTACACAAGGATAGAACTGATCCCCCATTTAGACCGATAGTTTCTGGGAGTTGTTCCAAGACCTTCACCATAGGGAGATTTATTGATGTAAAATTAAAAAATATTTATGATAAAGTACCCCATATAGTGAAGGATTCTTGGAACTTTCTTAGTAATTTTCCAATAGATTTAGATCTCGACAAAATTATATTTGTAACTATAGATGTAATCGATTTATATTCTTGTATCATTAGAAATGATGGACTTGAAGCATTTACTTATAGTATTAGGAAATATTCCGGAATGGAATGGGAAGAAATTTATTTGTTACAAGAAATGATGTCTATAGTTCTTGATAATAATTTTTTTTTATTTATTTCGAAGGGGAAATTTTCAAACAGACAAGAGGAGTAGCGATGGGTGCAGCATGCATCCCCATTTACGCAAATATGGTTATGCTACATTGGGAAGAGAATTTCCTATTTAAGAGTGAGTTTTATTGATATGTGAAACATTATTCAAGATTTTTAGATGATATATATATTTTATGGGGGACAGATGAACAGACACTGGAGACCTTTATTCATTCTTTGAACTCCAGTAGTGAATATTTGAAATTTACTTTTTCTTATAATAAAGTAGGTGTACCTTATCTGGATACTTTAATAACATATGAAACAAGTCAACCTTCTTCATCCATATATAGGAAGGACACATTTTCAAATAGTTATCTGCATTATATGAGTTGTCATCCAGAGAAATTAAAAAATAACATTTTTAAAGGACAATGCATATGAATAGCATGCATGACCTCAGATGACCACGTTTTAAGAGCAGAATTAAGGTTTATTAGGGAATTATTTTTACAAAAGGGATATCCTAGTAACATGATGGACAACACTATTCAATATATTTAAAATTTACGTAATACTAGATATCAACCCTTATTATGTAGTAGGAATAGAATCTTACAACAGGAACCTAACACTATATGTGATATGAAGAATATGTAACCTACTAATGTTGTTAATTTTCAAAAATCTTGTGTGATTCAATATAACATGGCAGCTGGTTATGTTAAAACAAATTATAAGTGATTCTTGACAGTTAATTCTTAATGATGTCCAAATTACAAAAATTATTGGTACCAAACCTAATTTTATTTTTAAAATGGGAAATAATATTAAACAGTTATTAGAATATAAGAAAGATATAAATACAGATCATAATTTTGCCATAGGTAGGAGTTTAAAATGTGGTGCCTGTAATCAGTGCAAGTATATGTCTGAGAAGTCAATAATTTATTTAAATAATGAATTGAGGAACTGTATTAGAAGTAAGTTAGGTAACTGTAACAGTAAGTTTGTGGTCTATTTAAGTGTTTGTCAAATATGTCATAGTTTTTATGTAGGCAAAGCTGAAAGACATCTTAAAAAAATAATTTATGACCACATGTACAGCATAAAAACAAAGGACAGAAATAATGCTCTTTACAGACACATTTTACATGAAGGGGATGACCACGTATTCAAATTTATTATTTTAGAAATAGTCAAATTTGACCCTAAAATGGTGATATGAAAGGTTTGTTAAGTTATAAAGAAATTTGGTGGCAGATTTATTTAGATGCCACCACACCCCCAGGCCTTAATGACTATATATCTATAAAATCATTATTGGGTACTATAAAGAACAAATCATAGATTTTAATTCATATATTATAAAATAAATTGATTAGGAGGCTTTATATATATAATTTTTATTAGTACATATAGTATATAGTATTATTATTAGTATTATACAATCAAATATACATATTTATTAAATTTTATTTTTTCATTCACTCTGCTATTTTAAATGCATATATATATATATATATATATATATATATATATATATATATATATATATATATATATATATATAAAATCATATATATATTTTAAATTTTTTTATATTTATTTTTTATATTTATTTATTAGTATATATTATATTTCAGCCATTATAAATATCTGAAGTCATTTAACAGTAACCTTGATTTTATATTTAGAAAATTACAACATGCTGATAATATGTAGACTGTATTATTTTTTATTTTTTATTTATTTATGTAAAGATTGCTGTATATTGTTCATATTATTAGTAAATTTTTCTTGTAGTGTCACTTTAAATATTTGAAAGCTGTTTTGGCGCCAAAAAAGTTATTTAAGTATCCAATGTAAATTGGTTTGAGAGTTCTGAGGAAGCCCTCTTATTGAGGGTGAAATCGCTAAACTTTGGTGTTTTTTCGGTTTATAATAAACATTTGTGATTTTATTTTACGCTGTCGCACAAGGTTTGTTGTTTCGGCTTTTAGCCGTAGCACTTATAGGTGTACTCGCAGCCTTTGTTTACGAAGTTATACTAGTTTACTTTTAATTTTTTTCATTGGGTTCTTGTAACATGCTATGCTCTGCTATCTGGTTTTCTTTAAAGTTAGTTGAATCTCAATAAGTTTAGCTTGTGGGTCCTGAGAATCTACCTTAAGGTAATGTGATCTTTAACAAATATGGATATTCCAGCACAGTTACTATCATGTCCAAAGGCATGGTAGGCAGAATACCCTGATAAAGAGGGGGTGCTTTCTGCACTTTTGCAGTAGGGTTTCAAAGTAAGGCAATCTGTTACTTAGACTCCTAGTACTGAGTTACACCACACTCAATTATCTGGTGCTTTATTTGTTATATTTTTGGTTAGTAGATCCATTAGCTGGACTCTGCCTAAAAATGCACTATGGGGTGCGGCAAAGGCTTTAGCCAGTATGCAGATTCCCTGGAATGAGAGGTACAAGCCATCCTTGACAAAGCAAATAGGGATCTTCAGTAGTTCATCCAATGTTGACACATACTGGATCCCCCATGAATGCTACCATCTACTGAGCGAATTGTTAAAATTAATCCTCTTTTCTTTGTACCGTGGAATCATTCTTGGTGAAGGCTAGATTATGTTCAGTACCAGAGTTTTTCCTGCATTTCTGACATGCATGGAGAGCTCAGAAATGCCTCCCTGCATATCCCTTACGGTTTGGCACACCAAGTTGTTTACACCCACATGGTCCAGTACCATACCGTAGTCATAATTGTCTTGATGATCTTGAGGGCCCTTGAGATGTCAAGATATTTTGGGACCTAAACGACAACTCACTGTCACCTTACTTTTGTCCACCCTAGTGAAAGTAGTGTCTGTGTGTCTCCCTGTGGAGTCAACAATCACTAGGACATTCTTTTAGTAGAGGGTCTAAGTGTACTTGGTTTGGGGCAAGTTTTTTTCCTGGTGAATTTCAGTTACGGATGTGGCAGTTATATGTTGTAGTTTTAAATTTCTGCTGAGACTTAGTCTTGTTGGACCTTGGGGGCTGAGGCAATAACTTTATTTACAACCTCAGCATTTGATAATATTTCATGTATTTGTGAGATATGCAGTAGAGGTATCTGGTGCTTGCAGACATTTTTTGTGTGTGTGTGAGAGTGATGCCTGCATGATAGTCAAACATTTGCTTGTCTCAGAGGTACTTTGTAAAGGTAAGTATTATTTAGTTGTCCATGAGCATCAGGTAGCTGGTACACAGCTGTAGTAAACCACACTGAGGAAAGACAAGCTGGCTGACCTATTTTTGACCCAAGAGTATAGAACATTAATAATATTATAAGGCTTATTTGTATGGTATTTGCTTGGCTAGTAAATGCTTCTTACCCTTGATAAATGTTCATGTACAGAATATTATATATTAGTGAGTACAAAAAACATTTGTAGTATAGCAGTTAACTATTACAGGTGCTCTACTAAGGAAGAAACAACTTATAGTAACTTAACTTGGTCCTAAATAAAGAGGTAATGCTTTTAGCACAGTCTTTTGATAGGTATGGCTGTGTCTAGGCTTGCTAGGAGTGTTGGCATAATGGTTAAGGTGTTTACCTTATAGACACAAACTGCAGGGTTTAACTCTCACATGGGGTAATTGGGTAAGCTTAAAATGGCCCATAAGGGCAATTAGCATAATACTAGTCTATGAATCTAAAAGTAAAGTCAAAATGCCTTTGTCTCTACAGTATGGGTTTGCACAGCACCACATGTAGTGAACGTCAGTGTAATATAACTGACTTAAGAATTTAAACCAGCCTATAAAAAGCAGATTGTAAACAACTTTTGGATCCTACCAATAATGCTAGATTTCTAGAAAACACAGCTCTTTATACTCTGCCACTGAGTAATCACCACTTTCTCTCAGACTGGCCACACATTTGGCTAAAATTGTAAAAAAAAAGGGGAAAACAGTAGACTTAGCCCAGGAAAACAATAAAGTAATTAAATAATTCAGTCAGGTGGCAGAACAATACAACACTGCAATTACCAGCAAAGAAAATTAAATAAAGTGTGTTACTTAAAGTAACTAATATAAAAAAATGAAGCATAAAAGTATTTAGCATATACAAATTTCTGCTGTAAAGTATCCTTACTCAGCACACCTGAATGTTTGCTATTTACATGACATACTCTACAGTTTGGGCAATTGGATTCTTATAAATGTTTTTTATAAATTTCTCAAGAAAGAAAAATAATAAACTTTGAGATAAGCAATAAAAGGGTCACAAATGTTTATGTTTTCACAAATTAAAATTCCCTTGAAATCACTTATGAGAAAACTTTTATTTATTATTATAAGTTCATAGTTGTTTACCAGGCTAATGGCCACAAGGGTCTTTTTAAGCCTAACTAATTACCCCATGAGAGAATCAAACTCTGCCCTTGCATCTGTAAGGTAAACACTTTAACCCCTGGACAAACCTCTCAATCATATTATTATTATTATTATTATTATTATTATTATTATTATTATTATTATTATATGCTTTTATCAAAAATGGCTTTGTGGTTCTATCTCTCTGTGGTTCTGGCATGCTTCTCCTATTGGTTGCAAAAGCATTTGTTTTTTTTCCACATGCTCTAATACTATTCACCGTATGTCTGAGTTATAAAATCAATTTTTGTTCTATTTAAAGATGATTTGTTGCAAACATTGATAAGTTTTGTGATGTGTTTATATATCTATCTATCTATATATATATATATATATATATATATATATATATATATATATATATATATATATATCGATATATATATATATATATATATATATATATATATATATATATATATATATATATATATATGGTGGTGCTGCAGTAGCGTTGTCTCCTCACAGTAAGACGCTGTCCGGTTCGATTCATAGCTAGAGCGTCTTCTGCATGGAGATATACATGAATGGGCATTCCTTCATTGAAGGTTGTGTGTCAGGGCTGGTAACTCGACACGTAAAAATTAACTACCAATCATTAGCAGACTGGAGTTCCGCTGTGGTGACCCCTAGCTGGGAAAAGCCAAAAGACACAAACAAACAAACATATATATATATATATATATATATATATACGCACACACACATATACCCCCAGATTCTGCAATCATTGCACGGCATGCAGGATCAGTGCAGGAGCTTTAGCAGGCAATATATCTGCAGTGCGATCCAGGAATAGCCTGCAGGGGCATGCACGAGCGCTCCTACACTAGTCCTGCATGGACTAAGCCCCTGTATGCAAATCACCCTATTTGCAGGAGAAATCCATGCAAATGAGGTGAATTTGCGATCCAGGAAGCTTGAAACTGGCCGTGCAGGACTAGTGTAATCTGTAGAAATGTACTCGGTTAGTAACAGAGTACATTTCTGCAAAATCCAAAATGAAGCTGTGACAGCTCTAAATATTAGCTGCATATCACTCAGGAAGCATGCCAATGACCAGGTATAAGGCCATTGGCATTGCAAACAGCTTAGAAAATAAAAAAATCAACTTTTTTTTTTTAGCCGATCTCGGCTGTTTAAGGGTACGGCAGCGGCGCACAAACTTGATCAGGGCAAAAATAAGAAAATAAACCTAAAATAAGCATTCTAACTAAAAACGCTATTCTGCCATGAAAGTCAATGGCAGGCAGAAGACAACATGGCCAGTCAGTAATGGTTACTAAGGGGGGAGGCTCAGTGTGAGACAAGTAACTATGCATTAGCAGGCAATCCTATGCAAATTAGGGGAATGATAGTGAATCCCAGTTTTCCCCAGCATACAAGTCAGGTCCCAACAGTGTAAGAGTAGGAATAGCTTGGTGCAAGCCTAGGAGTTAGCTGACATCATAGGGGTGTGTGTCAGACATACTGTAAGTGGATTGGAGCCCTGTGGCTCGGGTTTGCTCCTAGCTTAGCACAGCTATGCAAGGGGTTGTGTCTGAATCTGCCTAGCACACTTTACATTGCATAAGCAGGTGTGTGTGCCGCGTACTGGGTTTTAAAGGAAGGAAAAACAAGTTAAACCAGGAAATAGCAGCACTGTGCACATTTGAGCACTCTGTTTGCATGGCACACCCCCGGGCTTAAACAGGAAGGCAATGGGTAGGGAAAACAGCAGTAGGAAGGTAATCAAGGAGAATAGCATAGCTGGCAGGTGAAATGTATCCGAATCAGTCAATTACACAGGCAGCAGACCAGCCCAGCCCAGAACACTACTATAAAGTATGCAAACACCTTTCCCATACTCTACACCACCGGTGTATACAAGCAGGGAACTTTTAACAAACAAAACTACAAAATGAGAGGGGCTGCAGCAGGCAACATAGAACAACATGTGAAGAGGCTGAGGATGGTGAGGATGTGAATGCTGCTGAACAACCCACAGTGGGGAGATGGAGAATATTTTACAGACCCAGGGTAACATACCAGGGGTTACATGAGCTGGAGATCGTGCAGCGCTATGGGATGGACATGGACCTCCTACAGTAAATTCTTGAGCTGTGCCGGCCACACTTGATACACAGAACTGACCGAGGGGAACCCATCCCAATGGATACAAAGGTATGTATAGGCCTAGGAATACTAGCCATAGGTACCTCCCAAAGCTCAATTGGGGATATCATGGGGATCTCACAGGTATCAGCATCCAGAGTATTCCACCAGTTCCTGGATGCCATGTCAGCATATGCAAGTGAGCACGTATATTTCCTCAACACCCTTGAGGTGTTGGCCAGCAATATGCATCTCTTCCACCAAATAGCAGAATACCCTAAGGTAGTGGGTGCTATAGTCTGCATGCACATATGCATCAAAGCACCACCCAGTGATCAGGTTAGGACCTACATCAACCGCAGGGTGCCTCCCCTCCATCAATTGTCAGATCGTGTGCGATGCCCAGGGCATTATAATTAATGTGTGTGCTGGTTGCCCTGGAAGCTATCACAATGCCTACATTTGGCGCCTGACGTTGCTGTACCAGAGATTTACCAATGGGGACATCCCCTATGGTGACCTAGTGGGGGATGCTGGTTACACACTGGAGCAGTGGCTGATGACACCCATCAGAAATGCACACACACACACACAAACAAGAATGCCATAATGAGGCACACATACAGACCAGACTTATAATAGAACATGTGTTTGGGATGCTCAAGCCACAGTTCCAGTGTCTGGACACATACGGTGGAGCCTTGCAGTACTCACTAGCTACATGTACTCAGATTGTTATGGTATGTGCCATGCTACACAATATGATCCTGCGGAAACAGCTGCAGTTGGAACAACATGGGGCAGGGCCACACAACCCCCCACCAATGCCAAGGCCCACACAGGCACAGAGTGACTCGGAGGAGGAACAACCTGAGCCTGCCTCAGTAGGCAGATGGAGGCATGCCCGGTATGGCCTGGCCGTGGCAAAGAGGCAACGCATAGCACATATACTAACACAGTAGGGACCCAGGGAGTGACACCTCTCTCTGACTCGCACAAACAGTAAAAGAGATGCCAAACATGACACTACCTGTGCTCAACCATGTATAGGGAGTGTACTATGTGCATCTGACATAGGCAGCCCTCCAGCACCATCCTCAATCCTGGCACACCCACAAGGTAAGTCAATCAACCTAACAATTGCCAAATGGAGTAGAATGTGTTGTTACCTGTATCTATGGTATGGATGTGAGCATGCAAGGGAATTGGGTGGCTGAAAGTTATGGCAGCAGATAGTAGACACCCATAGTGGCACCATGACAACTGTAACACATACTGAAGTTACCATAATAGCTAGTACTACACAGAGTGACAAAACCCACTGCAGGAAATGTGCTGGGTGACATGTGTGTTAATATGACTCACACATGCCAGTCAGGGAGGTTCACATACCCAACAACAGTCTCAGTCAGCAGGACAGGTGTAGACAAACCCAAACAGAGCCTGTGCTATGGCCTCTGAATGATGCCTATGGGTAACCCCCCCCCCCAGGCCTATACAGACAGACTACAGCAGGTCAGGCAGTGGGATGTTAGTTCTGAAGGGTAGGAGGTCAGACACTAATATGTAGGGCAACCAAAGCTAAGACCTGTAGTACACTGATATGCCTCTATTCAGTATAATAGGTTAGAATACAGAATGAAATGGAGTACCTGACATACCAGTACAGTCATAACAAATGTGTACAAGTGCCAGGTGTGCCCCCCATCCTATGTAGACATGTAAAAATAGTAAGGTGTGTCCCCCAATCATGTGTAGAAATGTAGAAACAGTTAGGTATGCCCACCCAATCCTGTGTAGAAATGTAGTAACAGTCAGGTGTGCCCCCCCAATCCTGTGTATAAATATAGAAACAGTCATGTGTGTTCCCCCACAACCCTATGTCGAAATGTAGTAACAGTCAGGTGTGCCCCCCCCCACTCCCATGTAGACATGTAGAAACAGTCAGGTGTGCCCCCCCCAATCCTGCGTAGAAATGTAGTAACAGTCATGTGTGCCCCCCCCAATCCTGAGTAGAAATGTAGTAACAGTCAGGTGTGCCACCCAATCCTGTGTAGAAATGTAGAAACAGTCAGGTGTGTGTCCCCACAATCCTATGTATAAAAGTAGTAACAGTCAGGTGTGCCCCCCAACTCCTGTGTAGATGTAGAAACAGTCAGGTGTGCCTCTCTCCCAAACCAGCGCACACATGTAGTAACAGTCAGGTGTGCCTCCCCCCAATCCTGTGAAGAAATGTAGAAATAGGCAGGTGTGCCCCCCAATCTTATGTAGAAATGTAGAAACAGTCAGGTCTGTCCCCCGACAATCCTATGTAGAAATGTAGGAACAGCCAGGTGTGCCCCTTCCCACAACCCAGCATAGAAATGTAGTAACAGTCAGGTGTGTCCCCCTCCCACAATCCTGTGTAGGAATGTAGAAACAGTCAAGTGTGCTCCCCCAACCCTACTTAGAAATGTTGTAACAGTCTGGTGTGCCCCCCAAACCTATTTAGAAATGTAGTAATGGTCTGGTGTGCTCTCATCCAATCCGACGTACACATGTTGTAACAGTCAGTTGCCCCCCCCCCCACAACCCTATGTAGAAATGTAGTAACATGTATGTGTAGGTATAATATCAGTGGAGCACAGATGCACAGAGGTGGCAAAGGTAGCAAGATAGGTTGTAGCATCTGCACAATATGCAGGTATGTGTTTGTTAGGTCGGTGTGTGTTTCATATTGTGTGAGAGTGGTCGGCATGTATGCATGTTTAGGTAAGACCTGGTGGCCATTGCCCGCTACTGCTGATGACAGCGACAAGTCCTCACAACAGCAGTGCCAAACACAATACCCACCAGTATAACACAAGCTAGCAGTAAGCCATCGTAAATGTATGATGGTAATATGTGTCACCATCTGAAAGACTGACATGGCATGGCTGTTGAGCTAGATATACAAGTAGTACACAGTGGAAAGTACCCCACACATACAGTATATATTGTGTCACTGTGAAATGGACACACCCTTGGAATAGTACATACAGGTATGCAGCACATTATCTGGTCCTGTAGTAGGCGATACCAGTGTTGTCTGCGCAAACACTCGCAGATCACAAAGGAGGTAGGACTGATGCATTGGGAACCAGCTGATGTACCTGCACATGCAAGCATAACTGGAATGCCCAATGCATATCTGTGTGTCAGATGAAAGTAGTGTCCATAGCACACATGCACCCAGCTCACACAAACACCACCCACAGGTGGTTGTACCCCTGCTGTGTAGAATGGGTACAATATGACCCCACCTGTATATAGCAACAGTGATAGAATGCAGCATGCAGTGCAGGTGTCCCATGCAGGTGTGTCACTAGCTGTAGGTAGCACCCTGCCCGCATCCATACCACCTGATCAAGACTGATAGAAGGTATTGGCATGAACCCCTAGCAAACCTACCCTGTCACCCCAGGGGAATATACTGTATGGTGGTCTGAGACTGTAAGACTGACAGAATGCAACAGCCTGCTACATCTAGCCTGCATCAACACCTAATGGCCCACAGGCCTCTGCCAAGGGCCTGTGTCTCACACAAACTGCTAATTCATGTTATATCATGGACAGCCAAATAACAATGCACTCCACATAAGCCATATGCAAGGCCATGTGGATAAACCACAGTAACATGTCCACCATGTCCCACTGCATGAACTGTGGACCAACACCAACATACAACTGTGATGGGGTGATAAGCATAGGGAAAGTATCAGAGAATGCATGCATAATGTAAAGACGAGGATAGAATAATGGGAGGGGTGGGAGCGTGGGTAGCATGGAATGTGCAAGGTCTGGCACGAAGTTGTGTGCACACACTATCCCTGTCTGTAAACACATAAATGAGTTGCTACATACCTGCCTGAACACCACAATAGGGGTAATGTCCTAACTCATGGCCCATGCCTCTGGGTAACCTGTGAGAATCTGTACAGCTGTGAGGTATTGCCATAGCAATGTAAGGCCATACTGACATGTTGATGGATATGCAAGTATGGGATCCTCTGACAGCACTGTACCAAGGTGCTGAACTGGATACACAGACCCAGCTCCAAGTGTCCACCACTAGGATGCTGTAACCCACCATGAATATGTAGGCATCTGCCCACAATACCGCACACAGCTGCAGTCACCTTTGTCCCCCAAGACATCACTGTGAGCAGGAATGTCCACCTGACAGTACATGAGGACAGAAAACACCACAGTGTATAATAGTACACATGTCTGAATATCTCTGCTAACAGCAGTACCATGTAGCTGAAGCAGCACAGACACAATCATCTACAGTACAAACTATCCCCTGCACACTTTGTTCTCATATTGCCAAATGATCAATGGATACCCTGCAGAAACAGTTTGCTACCTGTAGGTGTACAACACAAAGGTCTGCAGTGGAGTACAAACTACCTGGAATCAATCCACACATGCTAAACAGAAGGACATACTGGGCATGCTCACACACTTAGAGAAATGAAGGCAATGACAGATAACTGCATATTGAAAGGTCATACTGGGCATGCTCACACACAAACAAATGAAGCCCATGTCTGCAAACAACAGTGGAACAGATGTATCTGGCAGTTGCAGATGGTAGTGCAGACACTCTTCGGCATGCACCAGTCATGCTTTGCACATACAGTGGATAGGAATACAGACATATATCCAAGGACAACACACTATAATAAGCCAAAAGTAGATGGACATAGATGTGTGGAAGAGAGTGACTGTGACAAGGAGCCATCCATTATGAGACCTGTCTCACCCAGCACACAGCCAAATGGCTACAACCAGATGAGGTTCAGATGTCACTCACTGTATATACTAGCCACCAGTATCTGTCAGTATTACAGACTATGTGGTGCAAGTGCTAGCTGTGCAACATGACTGTACAGGGAAGTAGTCATCTCGCAGCTGTATACATGTACCTGTGGAATATAACCCTGCATGTGCCTGCATGTGGTGTGCCAACCTCTAGATGAATGGGTTATGGCCCATGCACACACACTGCCCTTCCCATAGCCCTACTATGACAAGGCTGCTGAGGTCATCCACTTTGAAATACACCATTGTGAAAGTTGTACCCCAGTAAACTCTGTGGCGCATCCTGCAACTGTGTCCTGCTGTAGTGTAAGAAGCTAGTTAGGTAGGAGTTCTAATCCCAGACATGACAAGTGTGTGTCTGTGTAGAAAGCAATGCTTTTTAGACTAGTCACACTCACTACAATTCAAATGCCCTACTTTGGCAAGGCTGCTGATGTCATCCACTGTAAAATACACCTTTGGGAAAGGTGTAGCCCAGTAATCTCCATGGCATGTCATATAACTGTGTACTTCTGTAGTGTGATAAACTAGTTAGGTAGGAGTTCTAATCCCAGACATGGCAAGTGTGTGTGTGTGTGTGTGTGTGTGTGTGTCTATGTGTGTGTGTGTGTGTGTGTGTGTGTGTGTGTGTGTGTGTGTGTGTGTGTGGTCTCTGTCTGTGTAGAGAGCAATGCTTTTTAGGCTAGTCACACTCCCTACAATTTAAATTCCCTACTTTGGCAAGGCTGCTGATGTCATCCACCTTGAAATACACCTTTGGGAAAAGTGTAGCCCAGTAATTTCCATGGCACGTCCTATAACTGCTTACTGCTGTAGTGTGGTAAACTAGTTAAGTAGGAGTTCTAATCCCAGACAGAGCAACTTTGTGTGTGTGTGTGTGTGTGTGTGTGTGTGTGTGTGTGTGTGTGTGTGTGTGTGTGTGTGTGTGTGTGTGTGTGTGTGTGTGTGTGTGTGTGTGTGTGGGTGTTTGTCTGTGTCTGTGTAGAGAGCAAAGCCTTTTTAGGTTAGTCACACTCCCTACAATTCAAATGCCCTACTTTGGCAAGGCTGCTGATGTCATCCACCTTGAAATACACCTTTAGGAAAGGTGTAGCTCAGTAATCTCCATGGCACGTCCTATAGTTGAGTACTGCTGTAGTGTGCTAAACTAATTAGGTAGGTGCTCTAACCCAGACATGGCAACTGTGTGTCTGTGGGGAAAGCAATCCTTTTTAGGCTAGTCACACTCAGTAAAATTCAAATGCCCTACTTTGGCAATCTTGCTGATGTCATTCACTGTGAAATACACCTTTGGGGAAGAGGCACTCCAGAAATCTCCATGCTGCATCCTATAACAGCATCATGCTGTAGTGTGATATAGACCTCTGGTAGGGGTTCTATTCCCACACATGGCAGCTGTGGATGCTTTATGTGTGTTTCTATGTCTGTGTAGGAAGCATTGCATTTTAGGTGACTCACTCACCGTACAATTCAAATGCCCTACTTTGCCAATCCTGCTGATGTCATTCACTGTGAAATACACCTTTGGGGAAAGAGTACTCCAGTAATCTCCATGGCGTGTCCTATAGCTGCGTACTGCTGTAGTGTAATATACCAGTTAGGCAAGAGTTCTAATCCCAGACATGACAGGTGTGTGTGTGTGTGTGTGTGTGTGTGTGTGTGTGTGTGTGTGTGTGTGTGTGTGTGTGTGTGTGTGTGTGTGTGCTTGTATGTGTGTGCGTGCATATGTGTGTGTGTAACAACTGCACTCAATGTGGAGTGGGTTTTGCAAACTTCTTATATGGTGGCCCAATTATATATCACAATGTCCACCATACAGGGATAACAGATGTGAAATAGCTGAAAGGCTGGGGTGCAAATCCATACCCCTACATGTGACATCAATGCCAGCTGAACTACATTAGCAACACTTGTATTACCCAGGGAACACTCTCAACTCATGTCTCATAAACACACACACTTGCCTAGGCAACACCTGCTATGTTGGTAGTACCCTGCATATTGCCCACTGATAGTAACCATGGTGTGATTGCAGTGGGCTACAGAGGGCATAGCACCCTGTCCATCAGTCCAATAGACACGTACATGCTGACAGTGCACCTCCCCCTATTCCCAACTGGACACCTGCAACACATGTGGTGCCAGCAAATGTGACCCACAAAGGACATACCATGCCTGAAACACAAACCCTGTATGGACAGATGCCATTGACACCAGGGAATACCAGTATCATGCTATCAGTTTAGGTGGAGGGCCAACCTGCTGCCCATTAACAGTTCCCACCACATGAGGCCAGGACTGGCACAGCTGATGATAATCTGTGTACACAACATGGACAAGATACCCCCGGTACAGTACCACATGTCACTGTACATGCATGTGGGAGGTGTGCACATCCCAGACACCATCCATGTCATGGACTAAGGAACACATACATGGCAAGCAATGCACAGCATTGGCGACATGCAGTAGTCACCCAGGTGACTGAATGGAAAATACAATGCCCACCTGTGTGGGCAAATCCCGACACTACATCCCTGAGCCACAATGCAGACCACTGTCATGTGGCCTGATGCCAAGGTATACCCATCACCTAGCTTTGTATAGCCATCTGGCACCGTCGACCACTACACACCCATGAAGCAATGTGCCCATGTATGTCAGTACTGACACCCATGTCTGTGTGTGTGTTGTATGATGCGTATGACCACATTCACACTCACTACAACCCCCATTGGCATACTGAAGCATACTGTCTGATGTCAGACACCTCCACATACCATTTGCCCATATAACCTCCGTATGACTCCTGTGGTGCATGTGATACCTGCACAGTACTGTACTGTGGCAATCCCACTAGTGATGAGTTGTATTCCTGGCCCTGCCAAGTGTGTCAATGTGTGTGCATCCCTGTGAGAGTGTGGCTGTGTTGACGCTGACACATGTTCATGCGGACAGGCATGTGTACTACACCTACTGTGCAACTACCATATCCCTGTTGCAGATGTCACTCACCATCGCATATACGTTCTGAGGGCTCCTTAACATGTAACCTATGTGGCGCATCCAATAACTGCATGGACATGTGATAGCACTACATAGTCATCAGGGGTTTGATACCCTGTACTGGTGTACTGGTAGGTGTATGACACAAACAGGCTTAAGGTTTACTCTCCCACCCCTCCCTGAGTTTTCATTTTCTCTGTCTGCCTCTCTCACTCCCTCTCTGGTGGATGTGGAGACTTACACCTACTTTGCTTAGGCAGCAGCATGTGTATTTTAAGTGATGCTCATGATCAGCTGATGGCCTCTGCACAAATTGCAGCCCTCCTCTAGATGATTGCATGTGGAACAGCTGTTGTAACATTCCCATAGCCAATTGCATGGAAACACACTCCAATATCTTAGGAACATCTTGTTGGTGTTGGGCCTTTCATTCACTTTGAGCAGGAACTTGATCTGTTGTTTGGCAAACAGCATCTCAGATGGATTGGGGATTTACCTGTAACAACATACACTGTGGAAACAGACCAACACACAGGAGGGGGATGTGCCTGACCTGACTACAGACTGTAAGTGCTGCTATACTGCGTTTGGAGTAATGTTGGTTTAACAGGGTGTGTATGGATATGGCTGTCCTACATGTTTTAATACCTGCCATGTCAGTGCTATGTTTATGAGGGAACTGCCATCTGTAGGATCATCTGCAGACTGGGCAGTGTGTGGTGCCTTTTGTTTCATGTGTTACCCACGGAGCACCTATCTGTGAACTGCAGAAGGTAGTGTGAGAAACATAGTCTGTAGATGGTGACAGTCATGAGAGTTACTGACTTCATATCCCTCATATGCCTCATAGGACATATGTTGCAAAAACCCTGTTACAACAGTAAATGTATGAGATTATCACAGCAACATGTCAGTATTGGCCCTGTGTATGTGCCTCCAGCCACATCCCTGTCAACGTTTGTACAGATGCCATGCAGTAAGGGGTGCATATGTGCTGTACACCATAATTAGTGACATCATATCTGATAACAAGCCAGTGAGATATCAGACTGCTACACATATTATGTATAGTAGGGGTTATATTTGATGACATAACCTGGACATTCTGTGGTTGTGTGTACTGTACTGAGGTTTGTGTACTTATGGTGATTGTCAACAGTGTGTGTACTGCTAATATGTACCATGGCCTGTGTACAGACTGCGGTAGATGTCAATGTTCTTGGTCCTGTTCTATCTGATATTACATGCTGCTCCACTGTATGTTACCCTATCGGCTTACATGTTTGTAGGGCCATACACACACATGTCTCATACCACAGACAGACATCGTACCACACTGTGTAGCGGCACAGTATATGTAGGGTTAGTGTGTGAGTGACACATATGAGGTTGGTGTCAAACAGATAGTCCATATAGTGTAATATTATGCTAGCTTACCATATGTGGCTGTGTTCACATTGGTTGTGATTAAGCACTGTCACACAGGTGTATGTAACCCTGTGCTGTGGCATGCCTGTAGAGCCTGCTATATATGTAGGTACATGTGCACTCCCCCATAGGAAATGTAGGCCAGTGTTGAGCCAGTCTGCCTGTACCCTGCACAGTGCTTTGTTACATGCCTAACAGCTTAGTGTACTTACACAGTGAGATGCAATGTCCGGATACTTGCCAGATGTACTGCTGCTGGGCCACCATAACAGTCATGTATGTCAGACAGAGCAGTGGGATGCTGTAGAGATGTATGTCAATATCTAGAGAGTAGTATGTGGTCATGGCACCTCTGTACCAGTGGTTATTATGTGGCAGAACAGACAGGGCTGTGTGAATGCATAACCTATGGGGGCAAATGTATATCATTTAATGTCTACATGTCTTGCACTAAGGGGTTATGTGTATACCTCTGGACTGTCCAGAGTGTGTCAGACTGTCCACATATATTAGCCAATATCTCTGCTGTTGTCCACAGGAGCATTACTGTGGTACTGTACTATGATGTCCTTAGGATATCTGTCAGTAGCCAATGGTGCACATGTTAAAAGCAGATGTGACCTCCCACACACACCATGTCTGTGAAGACAATCCCTATTACAGTAGCAATAGTCTACAAATATACCTGCTATACATACCTGACATCCCTTGCACTAGAAAGTTGGGACTATAGGGGCTGAGGTAGGGCTACACTCCATGTTCAGGACATATGGTGAAGATATATGTATATATAATTATCCAGATATCTATATAGATACATGCACATATACATATCAACATACATAGATGGATATGTATATGTACATAGATATACATATAAACACTGAGATATATGCATATACAGAGCAATATAGGTCTACACATATACAGATAGGGATACATATGCACATATATGTATGGATATCTACATATATATATATTGACAGTAGTAGGTATATCTGAATAGATATGTATGCACATATAGTTATTGATATCTACATATATACCAACATAACTAGGCATATCTGTACACATAGGATGTGCATGCATATATAGCTATATATACATATGTGTATATCTATATATACAAATATCTATATATACATATATGTATATGGGAGCGCTACAGAATCTGGAAAGCCCAAACTCCTGAAGACCAATCTCATGAGACCAAACTCCTGAAGGTTAAAATTCCTGAAAACTCAACATCCTGAAAATACACAGGATACCAACACATATTATATTCCAGCACAAGTACATACAGAAACGAATAAAATGCAATCCATATTACTCTTCCACAAGTATAACTAGTGGGGTCAAGCCCTCATGCACTCCCCCATGTGGAGGGCTGTACCCCCCACCACACCCCCTGCTACTTAAATATATCAACTCCGATATTGCACTTAGTGTATTAGAGTGCAATCTCGGTGTTGTTATATTTGTGTAGCAGGGGGTGTGAGGGGGGCACATGAGGGCTTGGCCCCCTGCATATAGTGGAAGAGTAATATGTTTCTGTATGTACTTGTGCTGGAATATAGTAGGTGCTGGTATCCTGTGTGTTTACAGGGTTTTGAGTTTCCAAGATGCAGAGTGTTCAGGAGTTTGGTCTTCAGGATGTTGGGCTTTCAGGAGTCTGTAGCGCTTATATATACATATATATATATATATATATATGTACATACGGAGAGTTGTACACATGGCCATATATATATGCAGCACTATACAGATGTGTATACAGACATATGTATGAGTATACATGTGTATGTACATGTAGACATATATAGACCTATTATATATATATACAACCATATTCCTGTCATGAGTAACCTCATGGTTGTGTATACCGTCCCAGATGTATCTCACCGTATGTATCTGCAATGTGTACATTATGATAAAGCAACATGTGATGTAACAGTCATATTACTAACAAGGACTACACAATTTAGGAACTAAAGGCAATTGTTCAATACTACTCAATATGTGTATTGACAGCTATATTGGTAAAACAACAGCTGTCTTCATAGTGGTCATGGTGTAGTGGTTAAGTGCTGTGACTTCAGTGTACAGGGTCATGGGTTCAAGGGCTGTTTATTTTATTGCTGGGCAGAACAAGGGCTGTCGGATATAGAGTGGTTAATGCAGTTTTGAGCAGCTTTAAGTGGGTTTGCACAGGTTTGCGTGAAGCTAAACGATGCTAAGCTATGGGTAAATGTAAGGGTGCTTACACAGTGAAGGCTTCACTTACCAGTGCACAAATCAGCTCAGCTGTTATATTGCAGCAATGTTGATACTTGCTAAGCATGGCTTAGCCCTGGTAACCAGGTCGCACCACCCAGTCTGATAATCTGTAATAAGTGTATGTAATGCCATGTACAATGCATGCACCTATGTGCTGTCATTACAATAGCAAGGGGTTTGAGAGTCATGTGTGGGACACAGACATATATGAGGCCTGTACTGCACTGTTATCCATGTGAATGTGTTACATACAGGTGTAGTAGCCCAGTGTATGTGCTGTCACACTGGCATGTAGTATATCATGGAAGTAGTACTGTTGACAGTACTAACCCAGGCAAGAGCAGAGTGCTAAATGTAGTACTGACAACAGGCACACCTGCGGTTATAGCTGGACACCAAGGCCTCCCTGTTATATCCCTGGTGTGTGGGCTGTGTCACAGTATATACCTCTTAATGGGTAATGATCCATCATGTGGAATGTAACTATAGACACTTCAGTATCACTACATAGCTAGGTAGGGGTCTAGTCCCAGCAGTGTTGTCAGGCAACAGTGTGCGTGTATGCAGATGGGTTTACATCAGGTTGCAGTATATACATGCCTCAGTGGGTCACCTGTCCATGTGGCACAGGCGATAACCATTTCAGTAACCTGTGACATGTGTCCCACTGTACCCCAGATATGTCACAGCCACGGTGTCACCACAGTGACATAACCCATTGTGGAATATGACTGCAGACCATCATCATCCTGACACATGTACACCTACAACACAAATGGATAACATTATAGAGACCACAACCAATCAGCGTTACTAACAGCTATAAGGCATCATTGCTAAATGGCTACACTACCTGTCATATATGCATTACACTCTACTCCGTACAACATGTTACACTGCAGTACTGTGGTACACTATAGTACAGTCACCATGTGCATTAGAACCATACCAGCCTGCCCCTGCATTGATAGTATGGATGACAGGGATGTGGCACAGGTATCATCATATGCACAGGGCATCCTTGTGCTGACACATGTACACTTACAACACAAATGGATAACATTATAGAGACCACAACCAACCAGTGTTACTAACAGCTATAAGGCATCATTGCTGGATGGCTACACTACCTGCCATATATGCATTACACTCTACTCCCTACATTTTACACTGCAGTACTGTGGTACACTGTAGTGCAGTCACAATGTGCATCAGAACCATATCAACCTGTCCCTGCATTGATGGTATGGATGACAGGGATGTGGCACAGGTATCATCATATGCACAGGGTGTGATGTTGGGTTGCCAGAGACTGAGAGTGGGCCATACATTTGGCACTGTGTATGTGGATGAGAGGTGTACTGTGCTGAGCTGGGCATGGTGATGTGGTGTGTGTCAGTATGGGGTTGCCCTAGGTGTGTTTGCACAGTGTGTGGGTATGCATGCACACAGTTCTGCCATGTGGCTTCTCTACACAGGTGTTTATGGACAGCTGCAGACCATACCTGGCAGGGTGTGCAGCTCACTGCCTCTGGCCATGAACATGTGGACTGTGCCTGCAGGAGTTCCATGGGCACATCCAGGTACAGGCCTCAATGTGCTACTCTCACCTGCTGATGACAAATGTCCGCTGGTACTAGCCAGGACCACGTGCACGTGGCCTGCTGTGGTGTGGTGTGGACAGCACACACACCCCTGCACTGCCAGGGATGCTACTGCCACTACAGGAGCCCCTTGTTGTCCTAGCATGTCCATGTTGACTGCCAGCTGCTAGTGTTACTGGCCCACGTCCACGTGGCCATCACTGCATCCTCACCACATGTAGAAGCACGAACACAACATGGCTGATAAGGGCCATCATCTCACCATGCCATGTCTCTGTGAGCTCAGTATATGCACGGATGGCACCAGATAGTTCACGGAGGTTGTCGCTTACAGATGCAACAGCAGCCCTCTGCAGCCAAAGGCCATGTCTGGTGTAACATTCCATACGTGCCTGCACCACCATGACAGCCTGAAACATGCACCTGCTGGTACCAGCTATGTCGCCTATGCCAGGAGCATGATGTCCACCGGCCCTACCACATGCACCCTGGGACATCCGCTTATGTGGTGCACTGCAGGACATCCGGCTATGCCTGTTGTGATCAGACACAGTGGGCATGGTTACCACACTTTCTTGTGCATTGCCACCAAACCCCAGCTGTCCCTCCGCTATGGCCACTGGTGATGGGTTATGTATAGGCACTGAAAGTGTGTGCAGGGTTGGGGTGGCTAAAAGGGGGATGTCAAATGTTGGCGCAGTGTCGGCCCCTGACAACCTCACCTGTGCCTCAACAGTACTATTATCATCTCTGGTGTCTGTATGGACAACAACATCAGATTGCATGCAAGAGGGACCCTGACCCACCTCGCCACCTGTGAGGGAAAACAGTAAATGCACTTTAAAACCTGTACAGCATTGCCTAACAGTACACATGCACACACACATACACACACACACACACACACACACACACACACACACACACACACACACATACACAATACCTACCTGTCCATGGCTTTACAGACAGTCCCACCTATATGTCCATGTGGTACCCCATCCTGCAACACAGTTGTTAACATACACACATTGATACCACTCCTTAACATATCAGTCCTCTAAATTCCTACACAAGCAGTCACACCACAAGACCTGTTACTACATTACCTGCCTGAACTGTGTGTAGTGGTTTTAGATGGCCTCACTGTTGTCATTCGCTATGCACCCACTGTATGTCTGGACATCATGAGCATGGCCCCTATATGTGTGGGCTACTATGTTCTATCCATAATATCATTCACTGGTGTGGTATGTGTATGTAATGCTGAGTACATGCCAGATATGCAGCTCATTCAGCCTATCATGTGACAGCTGTAATATATGGAGACACTCCCTCGTGTTGACTAGTACTTCCCCAATGCATCTGTAGTGCTGCATATGTGGGTTGTAGGTGACCTCCCTGCTGCATGCGATATTAAGGGTGTACCTGGAGTCTACCTTCTCTCTTGATGCCTGTTCCCTGATACAGACCATATGATACTATCAGCTGTCCTGTGGTTACACACATGACAGGTATTCCTAGTGTGTAATGTGGCAGTCCATGTTCACATACTGCATGGTCCCAAAGGGAGGTACAGCTGTATGAACACCCCACAAACTCAAATGTGCATACATGGCCACTCACACAAACACACACATGCACACACGCATCAACCTCCCTCCACTTCACCAGAGTTACCCTACAGACAAACTAACTAACCACCAGGATGCACAAACATACGGTTGAGGTTGCACAATGATAGTACATACATTCCTCCTATTACCCATCTGTCAACATGCAGAACATATGGTACAGAACAACATGCAGGTCTGTTATAGTCAATCCATGCTAGCAAAAGTATACATGTGTGTGATGTATGTGCTGTGTCACTAGGTGATTCTCCTTCCCCCGTATACCACTGCACCCATGAACACGGAATTTCTGTGCACCTGTTCTGCACCCTGCTATGTACTGTGAACCACACCTCACAGGTGTATGGCCCACTGCTGAATGTGTACTACTGTGTCGCTTATGTCAACTTTATGCTCACAGCCCCTATGTTATCCAGCAACACATACCTGGTATGACATGTGGACAGATGTAATTTGTGAATGCCTGATGTCTGATGCACAGCTCTCAACATCAGCAGATGATGTATGACCATGCCAATACTCTTACACTGACAACCATCAGAGCATACCATGGCTATGGGGGTGTACACACCTTTATTGATTTGATGCACCCATCCCTGATCTGCCATGGGACTTCATCACTGCATATCTTAGCAGTACATGAGCCCAATATGTGACATATGTCCTGTACTTTCACGTGCAGTGTCTACAGATTGTGTTAGGTCTGCGGCTGCTGACCATGATGCATACACACCATGTGGGCATATGTGTGCACACCCTTATCATGACAGTTGATCACACCTCTTATTGTGTGTACTACAGCAATCACTACCCCTGGCAGGGGTATACCAGCATGGGTCATCTGCATATCTGCATTTGCCAGTGTATGTTCAGTCTATCCTACACATGTCACCCTATTCTGCATGATTGCAAGGTCTACTCATGTGCACATCCCATGGTGTTCACACACTGCCATCACTATTGCTGTGGGGGTAGGGTTATGGCTGCCAGAGGTCCTGAACCTGACTATGTGCAGATAGAGTGATTCCTAGCATACTTAGGATCCCTGCTGCCGTGCACTGGTGTGTCATGCTGACATCCCCCTTCAGCCTTTTTGCAGATGCATGACAAGTAAGCCCTACACATGTGTCACTCTGCAGTGTCTCATACACTGAACGCCACATGTTACAGCCTAGTCTCAGCTGATTGTTTGGACTACTGTAATGCCTTATGTCATAGTGTATCTCTGCAGCAGTTGCCATTGTCCTACAGGTATATTCACTGGTGTTGCACTGTATATGGGTGTTGTTCTGAACATGTCCCTACTGTAGGCCATGGCCCCACCCATTATGTTACTCCCTGTGGACACATTCCGCAATGACAGGATGTTAGTTATCATGCAGGTGTCTGACATTCCCTTCCAATACCCCAACATGGTCACCCCTGTGGTGCTGTGAATTTCACAGCAACAATACGTGCACATGTACAGCATGCATTCAGGGTAGGTGTGTTAGATGTGTATATGGAATATACCATTGCCATTCCATGCCCAATGTGTTGACAAGCATCTACATAAGCCATACTCACCAGCTACAGGCTGCTGCCTTGGTGGTATCCTGGAGGGACCTACATAAGAGGGTGAGAGATGCAATGTCAGTGGACATACCTGTGGCAGTGCTACAGGGTGGGTGTAGTTTTACAATACATCAACGGTATACTTCCACAATACTACCACATCTGGACATCTGTTTATCACTACTATGCAGCAACACACTATATCTATGACATGTCAGATATGCAAGATCTACCTGTACCAATGCGGATGTATATGCAACAGTGGTCTACTGATGTGCCCTGCGTCCTTACCTGTACACTCCTCGGCTGGTGTGTGGGTGCCACCCACCTCCACAAAGGTGCCCAGCAGGTGGTGGCTGGCCAGATGGGCAGGTGCCACGAGGTTGGCCAGGAGCTCCTCCACACCTGTCAGAAGGGGATGGATGGCATGGCCCTCCCTGTGGTGAGGTGATTCCCCCAGACTGCAGCAGCATGCCAACAGGCATTGCGAAGCAGGTCAGTACAAAGATGCTAGACCTGCTCATAACTGGGGTTGTGCAGTCTGACATAATAGACCCTATGGACTAGGTCATTCCACAGGGCAGTCTGCTCCTGATGTTCATGGGCAGCTCTGCCAAACAGCACTGGGTAGTGCTGGATCATGTGTGTGACAAGCACTTCATTCTCAGCTATCGAATAGGTAGGCAAGCATGCATGTGACATCTTGGCTGAAAGAAACAAAGATGGAAACAGGTCTGAGCAACTCATACATCAAGGTTAACACAGTTCGTAATACATATCTCTGTCACCCCACATATCAGCTTCAACTAACTGTACACACAACTCCTTAGGTATTGCTACAACTTTCCTACCAGTGGGACAGATATTGTATTGTATCACACTTTCTGCTATGTGATTGTAGCCATGTTACCTGTGTGGACACTGTCATTGCTGGCCTGTTACAGACTATTCACCTGCATGCCATTGTCAGGGCCACTATGGTTCCATATATGCCTGTGGTATGGCTGCTTTGTGATTGCTGCACATCTGACATTCTGTGTTATTGGGGATATCTATGCATGCTGTTGGACATGTTCCAGGAATGTGTAGACTATTACTATCAACATATGTTCTATAACAGTGACACAATAACATGTATATGTACTATTGGCCAGCAGAGCCACCTCTTCAAACCCATCTGCCCATGTTACCTAGCCACATCACATGTGTGTCCCAACTTGGGGCCTCCTCATGTACTGGTCCAGCAATACCATGAGGTGGAACCAACCTAAGGGATGTTCTTGCCCCACTGTGGGCACACACTGACATGTTCCTGTCCCCTGAGGTCAGGTTCAGGGTCTGCTCCATACTGGGCTCCACAGACACATGTGGGATGTGCTACATCACTCTGAGGCACCAAGTACACATTCACAGGTCTGACATGCTCCTCCTGCTCAGCCTCCAGGCCAGGCACCTTCAGGACGTGGACTGCTGTTGTGAGTAGCAGTGGGTGGGAGGCTTGTTCCCATTGTGCCCATATTGGGGCCCATGGGGCATCCACATCACAGAGCACACACACCATCCAGGGTGTTTACCCACCACATGTGTCACATACCACCCATGCAGACTGTCCTCTATATCTACCAACCTTGACCACCTCCACAACTATACCTGCCATACTTCTCCATATTCCCATTGCATACTTCACAGACGAGGGCAATGCTGTCCCAGCAAGGGAGTAACATGTGACATACCCATCCATGTTGCACACACTGCCAGCTGTAGATATCTGTGTGTATTGTTATATGTGCTAGTGCTTCACACATAGCATGCAACACTTTGTTAGTAATATAGGGGACATGTATTTACATACATATATGTTCGTGTTTGTATATATGTAAACGTGCATATAGTTATATATCTATAGATGTGTAGATATAT
>NC_056743.1:1155480975-1155563475 GCF_019279795.1 Protopterus annectens | reverse complement strand
GATTGTCCATTTTTATTTTTTTAAGGTGAGAGTGGGATGTTGGGGAGGGGTAGTAGGTATATTTGCTGAGGTAGGTTGGGTAGGTTAACAGACAAGGCAAATAAGATGCATACAGAGGTGGTATATGGCACATGTGGGAGGTAAACACCTTGATGGGGAGGGGTGTTGATGGTAGCTGTGCTGGGTGCCGAGACGCAGAGCCAGACTGATGCTTTAGTTGCGATACATGGCCCTTGAGCTGGCATAAAAGATCACCAAGCTGCTGGTTGAGTTCTCTACGCACCACGACCCAGACCTGGTGACAGGTGACAGGTACCTGTCTGTGCCCGCTCCTGGGGGAGGGGCGAGCCCCATCCCCTGTGGTGGTTACACCTGAAGGTGGTGCAGGACCAATGGACGAGGAGGTCCTGGGTTGGACCCCAGACATGCTAGTGCCCGGTGCCATGGCCAGCTGAGGTGGGATAGGTGGGTCTGCTGGGACCGGCCTTCCCAAACATGCTATAGTGTTTAGATTTTATCATCATATGTGGGTTAGTAATAGTTAAGCACATAAAATAGTCCAGCACCAGGGAGATATGCAGAATGTAAAATTCTTTAATGAGGCAACCCAAAAACAAACAGCAAACTGGTTTCAGCAAAAGTAAAGCCTTCTTCAGTGCATTAGCTGACATGAATTAACTTCACATTTAAATAGTCCAATATTAGGTCAGAGTTAAAGCTGATTGGTACATACCAAAATTAGCTCAATTCATTAAGGCCTGGCTTAAAGAAAGCATCCAGCCTAACAATCCAACTAGATTCCTTATTGCTTAAAATGGAATGCCATCCTGTTTTATTAGATTTATTTCCTTGGATTTTGTCAATAATTGTAAAATGAAATTTGGCAGTACAATGGGTCATTGTGTGTTTGTAAAAAGCATTAGATATTCTTTTATTTCTTATATCACTAAGATGTTCACTAATTTTGTGTTTTAATGGCTGAGATGTTTGTCCTACATAAAAAGCAGAGCAAAAACAGGTAGCCAGATAAATGGCCCAGTCACTGGTAGGTATAACAGCATGCATAGATATTCCCATTAACCCAGACACCAGATATGGAACAGTTGCATAGCAAACAGAACACATGCATATATGGGACCACAGTGGTAATAACAGCAGAATGCAGGTACACTGATGGCACCATGCCACCAATGGTGGAATAATTCAATATAGCACATGTATGGAAACAAATAAAGGTATTATTAACCAATATTGCATAATCAGAACATTGGAGATATTACATACCAGTTGGGGTGTGTATGTAGTCTATTGTTGGAGATATGGTGGGGGGGGGGAGATATCAATTAACAACTAGTATATTCCTGTAGTTCACATTACTTTCCTAGTCAGTGCTGTTATCTGTACCTTACAAGTCTTACTACACTACTCTATAGTCTTAGGTTGGACAGTGATATGGCTGTTGTCATCGTTATACATGAACTGGTTTTACCTGCAGTATACACCTCTTACCTGGTATACCTGTGGAGGAAATGTTTGTTAACACTGAATAACTGTTTCTACACATACTCCCAGATTCCAGGCTGATGTTGTGCACATAGCTATCGAACTCTTTCTGCCCAGACTCTGGCCATGTCTTGACCACATGCAGGTGTGCCGGGACATATATAGACTATTGCCCTCTTCAACCTTTATTGACTTGACAAACACATATACATGCTTTCCTACACAGTTATATTATGTAGCACAGTGTGGGTGACAGTGATCAGTGATACTTTGTTATTCAGAGAAACTGCAACACTCACTATTCCATACAAAAAACAGAGTAAACAGTACCAGTACAGGGTATAAAGGAATTTATTCCTCAGCACAGTGTTCATATCCGACATACCTGTGGGGGCAATAATTGTTAGCACTGCCTGATTGTTGCCACATGAAGTTCTAGATTGCATATTAGTATTATGCACATACATCTCTCTCTGTTACTATACACACTCTGGTCACAGCTTGACAACATGGGGGTGTAGATAGGACAAACTTGGCTTATTACTCTCCTTACAGTTTCAGGAGTTGCTATAGTGACAGGTTTTTTTCTCATAGATGTTTGACAATCACTTGTACTCCCTGTTTGCTGGCTAAGCATCTGGGATCATCCCACAGACTTCCCAGGGGGACAGAGGGACAGGCAGCAGATATGGCCCCATATACTGGACATCCTGATCTTATCTGTACAGTTGTGGGGTATGATTCCGTATACAGCCTACTTCCACTCCCAGGATTCAGACCATGGCTGTGTCTGCTACAACTTAAAGACTTTCCATCAGAGTTGTGTGTGCTATATAGATATTGCTGTATATCGCCTATCTGCTTTCTGTCTTCTAATTCTCCTGTGCTTTGGCATTCTAACCTTGTATTACAACACTCTAATACAGATTTCCTGGACAGTTATATTTTGTAAGACAGTGTGGGCAACAGTGATGACTAATACCTCATTATTCAGAGCAGCTGCATCAGTCACAGTTCCATACAATACTGATGTAAACAGTACCAGTACAGGGTAACATTCATGTATTTCTGGGCACAGTGTTGATATCCGACAGACCTGTGGGAGAAATGTTTGTTAGCACTACCTGAATGTTGCCAGATTACACATTACTATTATGCACAGACATCTCACTCTGTTACTGTACACACTCTGGCCACAGCTTGACAACATGGGGGTGTTAATGGGCTATACGTGGCTTCTTACTCTCATAAGGTTTTGGGGAGTTGCTAGTGAGCCAGCTTTGTTCTCATAGATGTGTGTCAGTTGTATTTCCTGTTTGCTGCCTATACATCTGGGATCATTCCACTGATTTCACAGGGGGACAAGTTGACAGGCACCAGATATGGGCCACTTTACTGGACATTCTGGACATATCTGTACAGCTGTGGGGTATGATTCCATATGCAGACTACTCCCACTGCCAGGAGTCAAACCATGGTTGCATGTGCTAAAAGTACAACAGTTCACATCTCAGTTCCATGTGCTATTTGGGTTTTGTTGTCTGCCGTTTCCCTGTTTTCTGTTTATGTGTCTCTCAGTCGAACTAAATGGCCTCTGGGGATTACACCAATCATATGCAGGCATTCCTACACATTCTATTTATGGTGCACAGTGTGGGTAACAGTGCTTAATACAAAGTACTATTAAGTGATTGCAAATCTACATTACCATATAATACCAGAGTATACACATGCAGTCCAGCAGTTAAAACATTATTGCCACACTATTACACTTTATTTACATACAAACTATATGAGACTCTTCCTGCCATATTCTCCAGTTTATGCAGTACTTGCCTTGAACAAAACAGGCTTTATACAGGCAATTAATTTACTAATAGTTTTACTTTTATTTCCTATGACAGTAAATGCATGAGTATTACTGACCTGTCTTGCATCGCAACCTGACCAGGCGACTGATGTGGGCCTCCTGGTTCACGGCCCACTCCATTGCAGCTGTGGAGAACATAAGAGGGATATTTAGCCATACCTATCCATGATATATATGAGCTGGCAGTTATTGCACACATAGCAGGGTGATACTTACACACAGCTGGGACATCCTCTGCCACTCTAGCCTCTTGGATCCACTATTCCAAGAGGTCCCTGTTACGCTGCTTCAGGTCGGCATAGTGGTGCCTGACCTGCTCACCAGTTCGGGGTATGCAAGTGGCACTGGTGAGGTCATGGGTGAGATGGTCCCAGGCCTCCGCCTTATATTGGGAGCCCTGGTACTGACCCTGCAGCAGTCTCTGGTCATGGTCTTTGACAAGGAGTCCTGCCATGACCTTGGACTCCAGGATGAACCAGCTCTGTGCCCGAAAGTGCACACCTTCTCCCCTTACTGCCATTGTGCCTGCAAGGGGAAGCTACAACCAGTTATGAGATGTATTCCAGCCTCTTGAGTTTAAGTAGGGTTGATTTCCCGCACTTTTCCGTGATTGGCCAGTTTTGAAAAGGCTCAGCTATGGGCAAACCTGCTTACCTATGGTTGGCATTGTTTAAAGGGGTATACCACTGGGCACATTGAGTTAACTGGTCTGTCCAATGCATAGCATTGCTTACATTAGACTTTGCATTATAATTCCTTTTTGGCATTGAGTTATTATTTATTACACCATATATGTATGCCTGGTATCCATGATTCATGTGTACATACACTGTATGCGGTCCTTGTGTTTTATTTGGGACTTCAGCACTATATTACAATTACACCTGACTTCTGGGCTTACTGCTTTACTCCAGTTCACATTTTTATGTTATGTAGTGGATTAAGGCACATATGTCTGTATACTGATTCCTTTCACAGGTTCCATTTGGTTTTACTATAATGAAGACTTGTTTGCTGACGCCTCATTCTTCTGTACTTCTGTGATGGCTTGGTGGTTAACGACTGTGACTGTAATGTATAGGGTCCTGGATTAGAGACCTGCATGGCTGTTTATTTTGTTGATGGGCAGAACAAGGGCCATTGGATACAGAGTGATTAAGGCACTTTTGAGCATTTGTTAATGGGTTTGCGCAGGTATGTGTGAGGGTAAGCAATGCTAACCTTCAGTTAAATATGCATACAGAGAGTTCACTTCAAAATTGCTTAACCTGTGTGTGCATTGCTTACCCCCGCGCAAACGGGCTTAAACCTGCTTACTAGTGCTTAAATATGCTTACTACTGCTTATTGGTGATTAAACCTGCTTACTATTGCTTTATTCATTATGACACTGACACCTCACATGTGCATTTACTGCAGTACTCCAGTTCATAAATATATGTTATTTAGTGGGTTATGCAACAAAAATATTTAGTCATAACATGCTTTGCCATGGAAAATGAAATATGCTGCAGTGGGACTCGAACCGGGAATGCCTGCTCGTAAGGCAAATGCTCTGCCCACTACACTATTGCTATGCTGTTTCATCTGCATATATCTTCTTTGTTATCCTCTTCAGCTATTTAAGCTGCATTAACCACAGCTAAGCGATGGGCACACTCGCGCACCTACGGTTAGCTTTAATCAGATTGTTAAAAAAAAAAATAAGGTTTGTTCATTGCATTTATGTTTACTTGCTGTTGTACATAAGGGGGGATGTTGGTGGGGATATGTGGACACATATGAGCGGTCTCGCTCATTTCCTGGGCCTTTCTGCTGTTCTTCATTGCGGGGGCATATATATTCCAAAAGCTCTGCTCTCAGACACACCACCTGCACTCTTATATGCTCCATGTAAGATTAGGAGCTCAGGCAGTGCGCCTCATTAATATGCATGGCACTCTGCCGTCCTGCTCCTAAACGGCCGCCTCTGTGCAGGACTAAGCTAGTCCTGCACGGAGGAATAGTAAATCTGGGGGGAAAGTATCAGTTTGTCGACTTGTCTTTTGGGTCAGCTGTTTTTGCTGATTCTTGGGTTACCAGATGTTAACTAAGTACAACAATGTTGATAGTGATGCTTAGAGATTTTTCCCTTTTCCCACTGTTGTCTGACTTCATCATTAGTATATTTAAGTAGGAGGATGTGAGACAGTGTAGGGGTCTTGCCCCACAGCAAAAAAAAAAAAAAAAAGAAAGAATGTGTATTTTTTTGTTGAATAATGCATGTTCATGTAATGTACACCTGAGGAATTGGCACTGGATATTTTGCTAATCGACAATAGTGTTTTTCAACTATTGCTAATGTAACCATATATATATAATTAGAAAACTACTTTTTTAAGACATTGCAATAGGAAGAAGGATTTGTGAGCTAGCAGCTTTGCATAATATATGAAATTGTTGTATACATAATGTGCAGTCTATTATGCCCCCATTGTTAGTATGCTCTTGTCAAAACTCTTGTGTTTTATTCTGCAGTGTGTACAAAATTCTCATCTGCATAACGCATACCTAAGAGATGTGTTAAAGCATGCAAACAAGGAAAGTTTCTTCAAAGCAGTAGGAACATATTATAAACATTTAATATGCATTTATAAGGGTTTTACTGGGCATGAAATATATTTAAGTAGGTTTTAGAACTAAAGAGATCCCATCACCATTGTGACATTGTATATATATATATATATATATATATATATATATATATATATATATATATATATATATATATGTATATATATATATATATATATATATATATATATATATATATATATGTGTGTGTGTGTATGTGTGTGTGTATATATATATATATATATATATATATATATATATATATATATGTATATATGTATATATATATATATATATATATATGTATATATATATATATATATATATATATATATATATATGTATATGTATATATATATATATATATATATATATATATGTATATGTATATATATATATATATATATATATATATATATATGTATATATATATATATGTATATGTATATATATATGTAAATATATATATGTATATATATATGTATATATATATATATATATATATATATATATATATATATATATGTATATATATATATATATATATATATATATATATATATATATATATATATATATATATATATATATATATATATATATATATATATATGTATATATATATATATATATATATACATAGATATATATATATATATATATATATATATATATATATATATATATATATATATATATATATATATAAGTATATATATATATATATATATATATATATACTTATATATATATATATATATATATATATATATATATATATATATATATATATATATAAACGTTTGCAACATGATCTGCTGTGAGTTTTCAATGATTACATGAAAGGTTGGGCAGTGGCACATGTAATGCAGAGCTGAAGTCTATGAATCTCATCATGACGGATCTTAGCATTCTATGGTATGAGTAATCATCTGCAAACAGGACATGAAACTGGTGTGGCATGTTTTTTTTTTTTTTTTATTTTTGTGAAGGACTGTTAATGTCAGCCATTTATTATGGTACATTGGCCATTGCATAAATACATGCTGGAAACTTTGTTGTGTCTTCGAGTGAGGTGGCTATTGGCATGTTGCAGAGATTACCAACAGGGATAACATGGTAAGTAAAGTGCCAAATAGCCTACTGGCTATGCTGAACAGATAGCCAAATAGTTCTCATAGGAACTGTAACCAGCATACTGTGGTCACAGCATTCAACAGATCAGCACTTGTATAAATTTCAGGTAAACAGAAGCAGTGACTAAAAGTTATGTTAATACTATCTGTTCTGTTGCAGTTGTAATTAACATCTCATTTGTCTCATCATGAGAGCTTGCAGATTAGGTTGTTATACTTAAAGAAAAAGCTGTACTGCATAAATCAACAGAAAAAAAAATACACTGTGTTCCTAGGGCTATAGTAACAGCTTCCCATTTGCTTTTGTCTTTGTATCTCAAGGTTACCTAACTGCAAAAGAAACAAGACAATACATGTCCTGCCTGAGACTTGGCAACAAGACACACAATGGTAACTTGGTCAACAGGAGACATAATGGCAACTTGGTCCAGAGCCCTTATTTAAACAAACAAGCACAAAGAGGCAATAAGCAAGTGAGGAACAAGACAAGCACGGTGTCAGCATTATCTTCCTCAACTCTTCGTACTAGTGGAAAGAAGGAATATCAGTGATGGACCTACCAGGCATTAATAGAAGAGGACCTATTCTAATAAATCTATTACAACAGGGATATAGCATTCCTGGAGGGACAAGAATAACTTTATAATCAAAAGAAAACACAGAACCTGTCCAAAAATAATCTTCGCTATTAATGCTTGATTTAAATCCCTAGGGAATATTATGCCACGCAACATGATCACAGGTTATTCTTTTCAACTGTTAATCACATTGTAATGGTATAAAAAGGTATACAGTATAACTATGTACTTTTTAGTGGGTTAAAAGATTATTAATGCAGCCTTTGGAAATGCTGTCATTAATACATTTCTTCAGAAGTGTTAAGCCTCTTTTGGTATGTGATTGGATTTTATCAGATCAAAAACCTGTACTTGTCAGAGCCTTTTCACAGTTTTGAATACTCAGTACGTGTATTTCTTGACTGTTTTATTCTCTTGGTAACTGATTCGTACACATTGTTTTCTATGGTTTATATATCTTTTACATAATTCCACAGAATTCCAGATATCTCAGTCATTAATTTATTTTGTTTGTATTTATACTAGAAATTTTGGAACTAACCTTTTTAAGCTACAAAATTCTCTTCAGGGAGAAAGAATGCTGTCTAATTTATCCAGTGTTTAGGTATTGATACATTTGTTTTGTAGGTAAGGTTGGACACTGTGGACTTGTTCTGTCCTGCAACCTTGTTGTCACCAGCGTCAATTCAACACCACACAGCTGTGAGCAAGTCAGTTACCCATTTGTATTTCAGTAAAAAATAAGAAATAGCATTGAGCAAGGAAAGTATTCAAATTAACAAAGGCGGACTGTTTATGCCAAGCTTAATTTATTGACTCTGCCAGTATAATTCTACATTATCTCATTAGTAGACCTTGCAGTGCATAAAGGCCTAGATCTTTGAAAGCAAACAGCTCAGATACAAAATAAGATGGAGTGAGAGTCATGCAGGCATGCATATAAGTAACTACAGCAAGAAACAGCAAAACAGTAGGCAAGATCATCACAATATATAAAATCAAGTTAAAACACTTTACGCACATGACAGCTGTGAGTATACTTTAGCAAAATAAAGTCACATGATAGTGAGAGATGAAGCAATGTAAATAAGGGAATCAACAAGATGAATGGTCCTTGAGCAATACTAATGCCTTTTAGTTCCATAGAAAGTAGTCTACCCAAAAACATTTTCAGTACATACTGGCTCCATAAACAGGATAATGACAGAGCCACACAAATGTTATATACTTTCTTGAGAGAGTACATATAACAGCCAAGGAGAATACAGCAGTTGTGCACCTGGACAGGCAGCAAAGATGTTAACAAATGCAGATATGATGAAATCTCACTGTGCTCATACCTGTTAAATGTCCAGATTTTTACAGAATGTCCAAATTTTTGCCTCATGTTTTCAGTCTGTTCTTCATAAAATTTGTAGTATTCTAACAAATCACTGAGGATTGAAGTCACTAAATAATGGCATACATTTAAGTTCTAGACTTCATATCTTTCAGAAAACAAATGCTAACTCAAACCCTGTTATTCTAGCTACTTTCTAAGTTTATAAACAGCAACATTTACAATCTGTCTCTACTTTTGGGCCTTTGCTCCCCTATTATTTTAGTCTTTGTCCATATTTCTTTATGATAGGAGGTTGAGAGCTATGACTGTGCTAAAAGATGAAGAATCATTTCACTCCTACATTCCATTGACTGCAGGAACTACAAATAGCATTCTCATCAATGTGTCTTAAAAGCACCCCGGGAGTTCTCACAGTTCTCACATAGGGCAGCTAAATAGCCTTGTTAAGATTTTTCTCAGTGATATATACCGCAGGTATGAATGATTGCTAAGTATTTATGTATTAAAACACTGATAATCTCAAGGAAAGTGTTATAGGAATAGAAAAATGGACAAACAACAAGGACTATAAATGTCCTGTCTGTATTTCATAGATGATGACACCTACCTTTGTTGTCCCTTGATTATGATCACATCTGTGTGTAGGTCAGAGTTAAAACTTGCCACAAACCAACACACATGCAGTAGTAGAGGAAATGCTTAACATCCTGAAGAGACATTTCAGAAATATGGATGCTTCAGTGGAGTATGATCCAGTGCTCATCAGAGGACAGTGTGGGTTTTCCAGACCTGTGCTGTGCAATCTGTAATGAAAATTAGGAGGCAGAGTGTATAACTCAAGCAGTTGCTGACCATGGTGCACAACAAGATGGAAAAATAGGAGTATGCAGAGGACACACTACAAACCATAAATCTTGTACAATATAAACAACACATCCATGCTATGATATTTTGCTATTATCTATCGGACTTATGTGCAGCATAATAAGACACGTGTGTGTGTGTGTGTGTGTGTGTGTGTGTGTGTGTGTGTGTGTGTGTGTGTGTGTGTGTGTGTGTGTGTGTGTGTGTAATATGTGTAAGACTAGTATCCCCCTGGCATTCCTAAGACCAGTGTGCATATCATAAAATGGTCTGCTGCTTTCATACTATTATGCAAAATACTGTCATCCATTTACTGTATCTACTGCATAAATTGTATATTAAACATGTCATCCTTTATAACTGCAAGACACACAACATATTACATGTAAAGTAAACACAAATTCATATGACTGCATAGCCACTGCACAACATATATACTGATAATAAACATACATTATGGGTCAGGGAGTATGCTTGTGACTGGCTTGATCATTGGTGTTTGTAGTTTAGATACAAGCATGTGACCATACACTGGGAACCAACCAATCTATGGGCTATGCAAATAGATACAAGCATGTGATCAACCACTGGGAACCTACCAACTCATGGGCTGTGTATGCAGATACAAGCATGTGATCATTCACTGGGAACCAACCACTCTATGGGCTGTGCATGCAGATACAAGCATGTGGCCATACACTAGGAACCAACCAAGCCATAAGCTGTGCATGCAGCAGAAGATGAGGGTACAGATGTCTGTCTGATGTCAAAATCAACTCCACTACAAAATTCACAGGTAGTGCCCAATGAGTATGAGTTTTTATAATCCTAGATGCCATAGCAGTCCATGTGTGTTGCACAGGGGCATCATGTACAGCACATGCAGAGGCTGACAGTCCCTATACACCCTATTTGTGTCCCATGATAGTCTGTGTGTGCTGCATAAAGCATTCCATATGGGATCCCATGAAGCATGACAACCAGGTAAAGTTTATGTTAGATCTCCCCTTAAACTAGCATCACATCCAATAAAGAGCACCCAAAACCACAGCCATTTTATTAAAACAAAAAATGGAACATAGTCTGTTCTATTTTTGTTTTGTAAAAAATGGTGTGATTTTGAATGTTCGTTGCTGTTTCTGTTTGTTGATTTTTGGAGAATATATTTCAAATTTGTCAGAAACCTGAAGTTGTTATATATGTAGTTGTGACATATCTAATCTTCCAGCACCAAGCAGCATGCAAAAGTCCTCCCGACGCCAGGACAAGAAATGATTATGCAGGGTGTAAGAATATACCTCAGAAGTGTATTATAATAAACAGTCAATAATGCAGTAGTACAGAAAGGGAGCAATTGAAAATTAAGTGATAGCTCAGTTAAGAAATGAATGCTCTGAACATGAACCCCGTATGAATGTGCTACTTAAAAATGATGGTTCAGTAAAACAGGTACAAACTCAACAAGTGACTGTGAAAGTGAAGTAGTGCGTCACCAGTGATGGGCAGGTCATTAAAACAGTTACGTGCTGGAGACACAATGTTGGAATTGAAGCACAACATTAACAATCAAGGTGTTTCAAGAAACAAAACCCCAGGAACTCTGCTTGGCTAATCATTAACAGAACTAAAATGCGGCTATGCAGGGGCAAAATCATCAGAAAACACAAACTGCAGAAGAATGTCTTAACCACAAAGAGAGTAATTTAAGGGAAGACTTACCAGTTTTAATCGATTTACTTTTATTTTATTTATTATTTTATTTTATTTTACATTTGTTGTCCGGGAAAGTCCAACTGGATACATGTCCATTTTCAGCGGAGGCCTGGGGAGATAAGCCTCCAAATACAATACAAGAAATTATGAAAAAATATTAAACAAATTAAAGAGAAGTTTTATACTAGTAATACTCAAATTAAAAACTGTAAACACACTCATGTATACATGTTTTTTTAAAGTATGGTCATAGGACATGACAAACAAGGGTAAGGAGATATTACTTATGCTAAAGAAAAATACTTTTGGAAGAGTTTGAGGAGAGAAACACCAAAGGAGGAGGAATTCAGAAATTATAGACTTAAGAGTGATAAGCCAAGAGGTGCCAGTGTCAGTCAGGATTTGAGCATGGACATAGCCATTGTGATTTTAAGAAGATTTTAAGTTGTTTTTTTGAAAAGTGGATTGGATGTCAGGAATGTAAGTTCCCTTGGTAGCTTATTCCAAGAGTTACAAATCGAGTTAGTAAACAGGGAGTCATCAGATGTATTGTTAGATTTTAAGGTAGAGACAAGTAATCTGTTGGCAGATTGTAAGGTAGCAAGATTTTGATAGGGGATAATACGGTTTCTGAGTATGGGAGCATTTGAGGAATGATGCAGGATCTTGTGAATGATTATGAGTTGCTGAAAAGGAAACTGGCTTTGCAGTTCATGCCATCCTAGAAGTTTTAGGTTTTTGCAGTGATGGGTACGATATGGGGTATCAGAGGCAAATCTGGCTACGTTGTTGTACGCTGTGGCCAGCTTATTGATATTGCTTTATAGATATGTAGGATAAGATATAGATATGAATATAATAAATATAATAACATATATAACTGAGACAGAGGTCATCAAAATTAGCAAGACACAGACTGTTGAAAAAATTAGTAAAACAAATGAATACAGAAACTGGAACAATGAAGAGTGATCCACTTGCTATATTCAAGATTAATAGAATACATTATTGTACTTCTAAACTAGTATTAGATAAAGTATTACCAAGAAAACACGAAACAGTAAATTAAAATAAAGGAAGGAATAGATCACCACCAAGGAAATGTCAACTAGAAACACCTGTGAAATCGTTAAGAAAAGAAGTAACATTACTGAAGGAATATAGAAATGGAAATTGGTTTAAAAATATTAGAAAGGTGAATGGTGAATGTGCTAAAACAAAAGCAGAGTATAAAAACAGGTAATTTGTGTAATACCATTTCTAACAATAAATTAGGGCTGAAAAACTGATGAGATATACAAAGAAATATAAAGCAATGGTACAAAACCAGCAATTTAGGCATAACCCAAAGTAGCTCTACAGGGTGCTGGATAGGAAAATAACTATAATCAAGACATGTCTATGTCAGTTTATCCAACAACCAAATTGTCAAAATCCATATAGCTGAGACCATATGGTCGACAATTCCATTCATAAACCATTCTGACTGAGATCGTGGTACACTGTGGATTGGGAAATTTGCCCTTTTTTTTTCCACTGAGATGGAATGGAATCTTGGAGTTATTATAAATAATTGGCGGGGGGGTGCAGCCCCCCCCCCACATGGGGTATGCAGTGGGGCCTGCCCCCTTGCAAAAACATTGTTTTGTTGGTGGTGATGCATGGCTTTATGTCAGTTTTTCTGTTAACTGCATTGTCGACCATATGGTCTCAACCATATGGGTTTTGACAATGTGGTTTTTTAATAGGCAGAGATAGATCCATCAAGACACAACCAAGAAAAAAGGAAATAATACATTCTTGAGAAATATCAGTGAGGACCCTGTTGAATGCAACTGAGATGCTGAAAGGATAAAAGATGCAAAGGAAAAAAATATGAAATGTTAATATAAATGATATGGCTTGGAATGAAGTAACTGCCAGTGAAATAAAGTCAAAGAAAGACTCCCAAATAGAAAAGTCCACATCCAGAAACTATACTCAACATTTGGTTTGCACCATGATTTAGCCTTAAGTGAAAATGTCTTATATGCACACTCTAAAATGAAAACAGCCTCACTAACAATGGGAAAAAACAGAAACATACTTAAAAGTGAATCTGCATATCATCCTCAGAACTATTGACCAATAATTTGTCTTCCAACATAGAAGCTACATACAGGAATCGAAGACATTCATCTGGATAAAAAGTTACTCATAGCATCACAACAGAAGGGGAGTGAATAAGTGTCGTATGGAACTAAGGATCATATTCTGATAAACAAAGTCACATTGGAGACCAGTAAAAATAAGAAGAATTTCAGTGCGGCATGGATAGATGACAAAAAGGCGTTTGACAGTGTCTACACACTTGGATTATTAGAATGCTTACAAAAGTATAAGATCCAATTCACAGATAAACTATCTTGCAAGTACTATGCAAAAATGACAAACCACTTGCAGATGAAACACAAAAAGGGCAAATCACTATTGGTAATATAAAAATCCTCTGTGGAATATTTCAGAATGATTCTTTGTCACCATTACTGTCCTGTCTTGCCCTCATGTATTAAACTATTTACTAAACAATCTAGAGTGCTGTGGCGACCCCTAACCGGGAAAAGCCAAAAGACAACAACAACTAGAGTACAGTCTGACACAAAGAAAAATATCCTGTCAAAAGGCATCTCCTCTACTTTTTGTGTATTCCGTAAAACTATGCAGTTCATCTGACAAACAACTGAAAGTACAGCTACAAACAATTGCATCCTTTTCTGATGACATAAGAGGGTCCATTCGATTTGACAAATGTACAAAAGCCCCACTTTTAGCAGGAAAGTTGAAGCAGAAAGAAAATATGTAATATAAAGCAACTGGAATGCGACTGATTATATAAATGTTTTGGAACAGATGAAGGGGTAGCAATATAGCATCAACAAATCAGAACAAAGTGTATAATGGAATATTTTAGAAAACTGAAACTAATACTGAAAACTGATTTGGCATCTAGGAATAAACAGCAAGCTATAAATCAACTTGCACTTCAGGTTTAACTTACAGCTTCATTGTGATCAACTGGCCCTTAAAAGAATTGGATAAGCTTGATAGAAAAACAAGTAAACCTTTTTCATATTAACACCAGAAAACCACGAACCACTGAATTGCCAAAAGCGAAAAGCCACCAACCAGATTAGATATAAATTTATTATAAACAACGAACTTTAAACGTACAAACTTTAAAAAGTAACGATCAAACTGCTTCGGATATACAAACTTTAAAAATAATGATCAAGATAAGCGCTTTCGTTTAAAAAGTTTTAAACTTCATCAGACCCAACTGGCCCTTAAAAGAATTAGATAAGCTTGATAGATAAACAAGTAAACCTTTTTCATGTCCAAGCAGTGTTTGCCAAGATAACATAGACATTGATCTGAAAGAGGCAATGACATACTTAAAATTAATTGCACATATAGATCAGTGATTGTGGGTCTACAGACATATTTAGTGGCCTCATCAGATCCTTATAGTGAAAGTCTAAACCATGAAGAAATCTAGTCTAAGATGACATGTTTGCTCAGTTTAGTAGACAACTTTATGAAGGAGCAGGTATGGAAATCAAACAGAAGTGGACAAAAGAAAAGAAAAAAAAAAACAGGTAACAATAAAAAGTTAATAAATAAAGAAAAAGAAAAGAATACTGGAAAGCCGACAATTATAATGAAAAGTACAAAAAAGCGCTAGAACAACCACATGTCGATCAAGAATCAATGCACAAGTTGCTCTTGTGAGGTGAATTTAAACCAACAGATGAAAGTTTAATATGTTAATATTGACAGCTCAAAATATTAACGTTTCACATGTAGTGAAATACATATGGATTGGTTCGCTAAATCTATAGGAAAGGCTGGACATACAGACAAATGTAAGTTCTGCAGTACAGAACTATAAACAGTTGAACATCTTGTTGTAGGCTGCAAAATCTTTATCTGTGAAGATTTGTATAATGAAAGATATCATAATGTGGAATGGTTGCTGCACTAAAGACTGTGTAAACATTTTAATATACAGGCAGATGAGAGGCACTGGAAATGTGAATCACAAAGTATCACTGAAAATGAAGAAGTGATAACCGTGTAGGAAAAAGCAAGGAATTCAGATAGTGCAGCTGAACTGAAAAGGACAAAAGCAGCATTGAGTTTCAAAATTGCTGCATCTAGTGACTATATCATCCCATGAACTGAAAGACATAAAGTAAAAAAGGGTCTATATTAGAACATCAAAGTTTAACAACTTCGAATGCTCTAATATTGACCCCTATTCAGAGAAGGCTGAAAGCATTGAACATGCAGAACAGCAAATTTTTTCCTAGGGAAAAAATTTGCTGTTCCGAAACACATACACACAACACAAGCACACCAAACAAACAGCAATCCACATACATACACCTAAAATCTAACATCTAACCCTACACTAAACTGTATATACACCACTATCTATCCACTTACCTTAACCCAAACCCTAACCCTAAGTTCTATCACTATCGCACACTCACCTCATCCATGCCCTAACCCTAACTCACCTACCCCACCCTAACCCTCATGTCCACACAATAGTACACTTACCTGAACCGCTCCCTAACCCTAACTCACCTACCCCGCTCTAACCCTCAAGTCCACACAATCGCACACTTACCTGACCTGCGCCCTAACACTAACTCACATACCCCACCCTAACCCTCACATCCACACAATCGCACACTTACCTGACCTGTGCCCTAACCCTAACTCACCTAACCAGCGCCCAATCGCACACTTACCTGAACCCGACCCATAACTTTCCACCACAGTGCTAAAAATAGCAAAGCAACAGAAATGGACAACCAAATTCTTTCCCTAGGAAAAATTGTGGATTTCTGTAGCTTCTCTATTTGCAGCATTCACTGAATAGGGGTCGATATTAGAACATTCAAAGTTGTGAAACTTCAATGTACTAATATAGACCCAGTTATAAAATATCAAGATATGCATGAAGAAATTACAGCAATATGAAATAAAGACCACAAGAAAGTCAAGTGGTTGAAAAAGTAAAATGACTAATAAAAAAAAAATTCAAACCATGTTTAAAGATGCTTCTGATACAGATAAGCCCATGTGAACTAGAGAAAGATGCAATTCTGATTATGCTGCAGGTGCCAAGTGCACTCCTGGTAAACATAAAAGATTGAAAGAAAACTGATTTCATGAACATTAATCACTCCCTGACTTAGGAATAGGGTACATTCTTGTCACAGTATTAAAAATCCTAAATATTTGGTGAAATTAAACAATGCTATGCATAGTCATGGAAATGTGGTACCATCCTGGATCATCTGCAGTCTGCTCTACTGATCTTATATGGTGGGTATGGTACAAACGGGAAGAAGAAAACAAACATGAAAGGGTGTGCAGAGAACAAAGAAGGAAGGCAGAAAGTAGGAATGAACATGACGGACACAAGCAAGGGAAGATGAAGCAGAGGACAAGGAGTGGAAAAAAATGAAAGGAGATGCAGTACAATGCACTAACACTGGACATAAAGATATGAGAACTGAAGGCCATCCTGCAGTCCAACAAGGTGGGCACTGCTGGTATCACTGAGACCTGGGCAGCTGATAAGCATTGGGATGTGGTAATACTGTACTGTCATATCCTCAGTAGTAAGAGGCAGGGTAGAGGGAGGGAAGGAGTATAGCATGTGAAATGATGAAGGAGGAAGAGGGAACAAGTGAATGGAGAAGACTTGTAACAGTGAAAAGGGTAACCACATCAGCAGCCAAGTCACAGAGTGGGGACAGCTGATGTCTAGACACCATTTACTACTATCCAGCTTGATTAAACATATTGGAGAAGGGTGAACCACTGAAAGCTGGGGAGTGATGGAAGCACGCACTCACCGAGCTACATACTGGTGGGTAATTATATCTAGAGCAGAAGGGGAAAGGGTCCTAATATAAAGTCTGAATTAGGGAGAATTTCTTCACTTGGAGCATGAAGGCACCAGAAAGAACATCATTCTAACTTTAGTTTCTATCAAGTCAGGCAATGTTCCTGATAAGGAGGTGAGATCTTTGTTTGCTAGTAATGTCCATGACACAGCATGAATCAAACAAGAAAGAGAAGATGAACAAATGTGGTAGCATAACATTATAAGCAGCTGGGAATGCAAGTATGAAAAGAACTTAGAGAACAGGTAGAAGTGAAAGGTACAAACAACAGGTGGATAAGATCCCAAGGCAACTTCCTAAAGGTAAACATAGGTGTATGTCCAAAGGAAAAAAAAAGGAGGGAGCTCAGGATGAACCCATAGTGGCTTAGTACCGAAATGTAGGAAATATTCAGCAATAAGAAAAGGCCATTCAAACACTGGAAAACAATAAAGGGAAAGGAAGCTGAGTTAGTCTGTACTGAGACAAGTAATGATACAACCTGACAGGGATGAAGGAAGGTTAGGGACACTAGAAAGGGAAAAACCCAGCAGGTAAAATGAAAACAAAAAACATCAGATAAACCTTAAGAATGTTCATTTTAACTGGACCTGAGGAAGTACTTTTCAACATAAATAGCTGAAAAGCCCTAAATTAAACTGCCTAATAGGTGATGGGTTGTGAATCCACAGGGAATTAATGTAGACACTGGAAAACTGAAAATGTACTGAGCACTCCCATTTAGGATGGCATAACAACTACAAATTTAGATGCACCCAAATGGGCAAACTAAATAGATAAACAGCCTCCTTTTAACATCACATTAAGTAAAACAATATGATGTTAAGGTTGTGCTGATGAGGCTTCTACTGTCAAACAAACACTACATGACATGTAAACACAGGCTGTATACTGCACCACAGTGAATTCCATAGTATTGGCTACTGTCTACTCCTTAGACCGTGTGTCCATGTCCCTAACTACTTCAAATCAATGACCAACACACTGGGTGTCTGTTCATTGACTGAAACAGACACTAATAGTAATGTCAATGAGTGAAGTGAGCAGCTTTTACTGTCTTTTGTCCACACCTCATATGTGATTACCCTGTAGTCAACTGCTGACAGAGTCATCTCTTCAGAACCCATGTCACTCGTGCCAAATCTGTCACTTTTACCACTCAGTCATGTACCAAGTATAACTCACAAGCAGCACCATCTCAAGTATGCTGTCTATCCATAACTGCCCACAAGGGGAGGAGAGGAACATCTCACCTAGTGTGAGGAGCGGGACCTGATGAGGTCAACCACCAGGGATTTTGCCATCTAAAACAACATCAGCAGTTCTGCATGAAAAGGTGAGTCCAAGGACTGTTACAGGCATGTGAAGAATGCTGTCCAGGTGGTAATACAAAGAGATATGGAGTCCTGTCAACTAAATAGTCATCACTGCTGCAGCATGTATTCTCAACTCCCATTGACTGCATGTCTGACATATTCCAAGGACATTTTTGTTTGATTAGGGAGGTTTGCCATATAATCAAATGTCAATAAATAAAACTTCATCTCTGCAGCTCTTCTTTGATCACAGAGGTTAGTGAGTTGCTGAAGGCAGACATGCACCACTGGTAATGGTTCACCAACTGAATCAGCAACAGCAATCAATTCTGCCTGCACTCTTCCCCAACCAAACAAGACTAGACCATGTGTTCCCTCACAGCCTGCATGAGAACACTGGCCTCAGTACCAAAGTCATCACCTGTTCTGCATCCAGGCAGACCTTGCTAACTTAGTGTTGGGCTGTAACAATATGTACTTTTATCTATAATGAATTGTGCTAGCCCTGTAACAAATTGTTTATTAGTTGACTCATATATGGCACAGAATCAGTAATTTCAGTGTGCATGTATCTGCACTGTTAAGTAACTATTAGGAGCCAAATCCTTTAGTACAATATTTTCATCAGCAGTTCTGTATGAAAAGGTGAGTCCAATGACTGCTGCAGGCATGTGAAGAATGCTGTCCAGGTGGTACTATGAGGAAATGTGTCGTCCTGCCAACTACACAGTAAGCACAACTCCCAGTGGTTACGTATCTGACACATCCCATATACAATTTTGTATGATTAGTGAGGCTTGCCATATATATTGGGCTAGATTTGTATGTTCTGTTAATTGAATATAAAGTGCTCACATATTTAAATATGTTTTACCATGCATTACCAAGCTCCAGCCTGTCACACTTCTGACGTTTCCATGTACCGATGGATTCGTAGATTCATAAAACTTACAAGGTAGAGTCAGTCCGTGGACAATATTCACCTTACCAATATCCACCCTCATATAGAACCTCCTGTCTTGAAGAGTGCAAAACAAGTCAGACCTATGGTGAATTTACAGATAATTTACTATAAAGTTCCAGTCTCTACCACACTTTTGGCATGTTTCCATCTATTACCAAACTCCAGTTTTTGTGACATTTTTGAGACATTTTCATATATTACCAAGTTCAAAACTCTAACACACTTCTGGCACAGTTCCAGTCTCTGCCACACTTTATTTTACTTATTTATTTATTTAACATTTATTTACCAGGAAAATTCAACTGGACACAGATCCTTTTTCAACGGAGGCCCAGAGAGAAAAGGTCCATGAGTAACAGTAAATTTTAATGCACATATTACAATAATCGATAAAGTATAAAGTAAACAAAATGTAATATATATAAGAAAATACAAATTTGTTACGTCATGACAACAAAACCTAGGTTTTGAACTTAGCCAGTACTATTTGTAAAGACAGGCCAGTAGGAATAAAAGATTAAACACCAGGGAAGAAGTTGGATATGGTTGGGGTATACTGTGATGTATCATTCATGAGGGGTTAGGACAGGAACATAGCCACTTATTTTTTTAGATCAGCTTTAAGTGATAGCTTAAAAAAGTGGTTAGTGGATGAGATTGAGAGAATGGAGTTAGGAAGGGAGTTCCATATATGAGATACATAGCTGGAAAATAAAGATTCTCCTGCAGTATTGTTGGTCTTGGAGACGGTGAGTAAATTCTGATTGTTAGAGTGAAGTGGTCTGCTGGAATTGTAAGGAAGGATTAGATTTTGGAGTGCAGGGATTCTGGTTGGTTGTATTACAATTTTGTGAGTTAGAGCTGGTTGTAAAGAATAATGTTTGGAAGTTCAAGCCAGTCTAGTACCCTTAAAGTTGTACAATGATGTTTTCTATACGGGCAGTCAGATGTAAACTTAGCAATTTTATTATAATATGCTTCTAGCTTAGATAGGTCAGTTTTCCTAAGATTAGTTAAAATTGGAAAGGCATATAGTAGAGAGGAGAGCAGATGGGTTTGTGCTAATATAATTTTGGCCATTTTGGTCAGGAACCTTTTGTGCCTATAGAGAATTCCAAGTTTCTTATGGACATTTTATTGTTAGGGAGACATGTAAGTCAAATGTTAGGTTATTGTCTATTTCCACTCCAAGAAGCTTTGTATGGGTTGTCAGGGAGATAACAGTAGTGTCTTTGGCTATTATGTTAAATGGTGGGCATGAGATAGCTGTCTTGTTATGTTGGAAGAGTAATAATTAGTTTTGTTTGGCTTCAGGATATGATGGGCATTGGCTAACCATGTTTCAACAGGAGTGAAAGATTATTTATTTATTTATTTTACATTTGTTGACTGGGCTAGTCCAACTGGCTACATGTCCATTTTCAGTAGAGGCCTGGGGAGATAAGCTCCATTAAGTTAAGTAAGTAATACATGTGTGATAGAGATTAGCATTAATAACTTGACTACTAACTTTAGAAAACAATACACTACTACTAGATACATATTTACAGAGAAGAGGGTTTGAAACAGTCATCAGTCTTAAAGTTTAGAAAGCAATTCACTACTACTGGATACATAATTACAGACTAGAGATTTTGGCAATTATCATATTGAAGACAAAAAAGGAAATAAAACATTCTACACTCAAAGTGAAAAAGAAGTTACTAATATATACATGGAGGAAGCATATGCTCACAGTTAATACTAAGAGCTAGATTATAGTAAGACTAGGCTAGAGTTAGGAAGTGAGGAAGTTTGCTAATCTGGGTCTATATTAGATAACCAAAAGTTTTCTTAAGCGAACACTCATATGAGTGAAAATGCCAGGAATCGAAAGGGTATTTGTGGGGTCGTGGTACAGTGAGGAGTGGGATATTTGCCCTTTCCTCACTGTAGTGCGATCTTGGAGTTGGAATATATGGTTAGCGGGGGGGGGGGGTGCAGCCCCTCACAATACCAAGTTCAATTACCAGCATTTTCGCTTATGTGAGCATTCGCTTAAGATAACTTTCGGTCATCTAATATATCCTACTATATGAAATTTGGGAGGGAGGTATACACAAGAAACAGCAATAGTGAGAGGAGAGGACGTAGAGTAAAATAAGTGTGTTAGCCTGGATTAGTACATGGGCCTAGCCATTGAGTTTTAAGGAGTATTTTTAGTTGTTTTTTGAAAAGAGGTAGTGAGGCAAGTGATGATAGTTTGAGAATGAAGAGCTGATAGAGAAGTGGCAGCACAGATAGGTGTTGAATCATCTGCATACTGTATTATAGAACCATGTGGAGTAGCTGTGTGTAGATTATTATTAAAGAGGGAGAAAAGGAGAGGGCCCAAGATAGATCCTTGGGGGACACCAATGGATAAAGGAAGGCATGGAGATGGGTCACCCTGCCATAGAACAGATTATTGATGGCCAGATAGTTATTAAACCAAGCTGTGGCTGATGGTGAGAAGGATAGTTCAGTTAGTACATCTATTAGTTTGGAATGGGATACCATATCAAAAGCTTTTGATAAGTCTAGAAAGATGGCAGATACAAAGTTGTTGTTATTCTTGTGATGGTTTACGGTGTTAGTGAAGGATAAGACAGCAGTAGTGGTACTATGCTATGGGCAAAACCCATGCTGAGTGTTTGAGAGAAGGTTATTTGTTAGTAAGAATTTCATGACCTGGAGATTGATACACCTTTCGAGTAGCTTAGACAGAGGTGAAAGAATAGCAATTGAACGATTGTTTGTCAGTTCTCTGGAAGATCCACCTTTATGAAGTGAGATTGCATGGGAGATTTTCCACAGTGGAGGAACCTTGCTTTTGAGAATGTATCTATTTATAAGGATTGATAATGAGAAGGTTATACATCCAGCTGCAATTCTGAAGTATTCACTGGGTAAGTTATCTATGGTAAGTGAAGTAGATTTTAGTTTCTGGAGTAGCTTTTTATAGTGGCTGTAGGAACTGTGGAGAAAAAGAATGAGGCATTGCTAGTTGTAGACTTGGCTGCTTTGGTATCAGGAGTAGGGCTTTGCAGCAATTATAGATTTAGTAAAATGCTTGTTAAAAATGGTAGCTATGCTACTGGAATTGTTGTGGATGTTTGGGGTTGGTATAGTAGATTTTTCTGGGTGAAGGACTGAGTTTATAACAGGCCAGAGATTTTTTTGGGGGGTTGGTATGTGTTTTGAATGTTATGACAGAAATGTATTTTATCCTGATTTATTTGTTTTTTTGCCTTATTTCTAAGGTCCGGATACTGATGTTTAGAAACTACTGTGTTAGTCTTATGCCATAGTTCCCAGGCATTATCTCTAGTTTTCAGAAGGCCCTATTGTCTCTGCTTAGCCAGGGGGCATAGTTTGATTTTAATTTGATGGTTATAACAGGGGCGTTTGCATTTAATATATCTAAAAGGGATTTATTGAAGTGATTCACTGCTTCATGTAGGTCAGGGTATTTGAGTGGAGTCCAATTGCACCTTTGTAGGTCAGCTAGGAAGTTGTCTAGATTAAAGTTATCTTTTTTTTCTAAGTTGTTTAAACATAGCAGGTTTTGGTGGGAATATGTGTTGTAGTATAAGAAATGTGGGTAGGCATGCACTTCTGGCATGTTTTCATGTACTACAACATTCCAGTCTCTGCTATAACTCTGCATTATTTCTATACATTATTATCTTTTAGTTTATGCTACTCTTCTGGTGCTCTTTCATGTATTACCAAGTTTCAGTCTCTGTCATATGTCTGGCACATTTCGATATATTTCCAAGTTCCAGCCTCTGCAACAGCAGTTTCTGTAATGCTTCTGACATGTTTCCGTGTATTACCAAGTTCTAGTCTCTGTTACACAACTGTCACGCTTACATATATTCACAGGTTCAAGTCCTTGCCATACTTCTGGTATGTTTCCATATATTAGCAAGTTCTATCCCCACTATTCATTTGGTGTGCTTCTATATTATCAAGTTCCATTCTTTCTCACACTTCTGGCATGTTTCCATGTATTACCATGTTCCCGTCTTAACTGCACTTCTGAGATGTTTCCATGTTCACTTATGGCACGTTTCCATATATTTTCAAATTCCATTCCCCATTATATTACTAACATCATTCCATAATTTGTCAAGATCTAGTCTGTGCTACACTTCTGTATTGTTTCCATGTATTATCAAGTTCTAGTCTCACCTACATTTCTGGCTTGTTTCCATGCATTACCATGCTCTGGTTTCTGCCATAAATTTACCATCATTCTATATTTAATCAAGATGTTCAGTACAAGGATCGCCATTTCAGAGCCTAAGCTACGTGAGTTTTAACTCCCTACACCAGCCACCTTTACAGGGCTTTGGGTGCCTTTCAGGTGCTCCAACTGCCAAGAATTCATTAGGTCAGGGAGCTCTATAAAAAAAAACATCATTGGAAGAACAAAAAAATCTTCAGAGCAAATCTTCAGAGCATTTTTGTCACTGAACTGTTTCATTCAGTGGTTGATGTGATCTGTCGGCTAGCTAGTGATCTACAAGATATGGGCAGGTAAGTCCCTGCTGGGTAAGCTTCCTACTTTAAAATAAAATGATGAACTAAACTTGGGGGGGGGGGGTTGTATATTTGTACTGCTTTTGCTGAGAAATGAAGTGATGTTGACACTTATGTATATTGTGAGGAAAAGTTTATTATTTGACTTAAATTTTTCCTCAGAATTTAAAGTTTTGTGTGTGTGGGACAGCGTATTGTACTTTTTGGAGACTGTCAGAGGCTTACTTACCTCAAAACCACTTGTCCTCTTTTGTTATGCTTACCAACTCATTTCGGCTTTGCTGTCCACATTACAGTTCTTATTCCTAGTTTATCAAAGGAGCAGCAGGCAGTCTCTGTGGTTCTTTCTTTTCTAATGCCAATCAACAAGAAACCTTGCAAGTCTTTAAGAGATAGACTGGCTCCGTACTTCCCTCAGCTGTTGATGAGTGACTCTGCTGTGGCTGCTTGTTATTCCTCAGACCACTCATCTTGTTCCAGCAGACTTTTTAGTGTAACATTTGAAGCCACCAAAGACTAAGGGAAGCCAAGTCCTCTGCAGATGCACAGATGCCTGCAATGTACAAAGGAAAGCTACTATTGTGTCTGTCAGGGGAAAGAAGCAGGTAAAGGGTCTTCTCTAGGCTGGAATGAGGCCAGGAATGCTGGATGCAGTGTGCCTAAGGATCAGGCTTTTTTCAGGCAGAAGGTGCTTAGTGAGACAACTTCCTGTCTTCTGTTTCTATTTCGACTGACAGGGCAGATTTATTGGGACCAATTACTGATGTTATGCTACACCATGTGGTGGAGCAAATGTGTACAGCAGAAGACATAATACTGTGCAAGAATTCTATGAGATAGGCCATTTTCCTAAGATATTAAGGCTGTTGACTGCACCCACATCACCATCAGGGCCTCATCAGGAGTTTACTCACCATAAACTACAATGTGGTCTGCAATGCACAGGTATTATATGTAATGTATATCTGTTTTATCATCCATGCAGTTCCCATAATTCACACATCTGGTACATATCTGATCTGTAAGTGATTTGTGTGGGGTGACCTCTCAGAGACATCTTATTGGTGAAGCCAGATACATCCCAAAGCCAAGCCTCTTGACAACAATACTCAACCCACAGAGTATGGTGGAGTGGTGGAGATGACATGCAATTCCACACGGCCAAAAGTGTGTTCATATTGTGGAAGGACCACTTCTGCTGCTGAATTCATTTGATGGCACACTCCAGAGACCTGCAGCAAGATATTTTCTGTCTATACAATGCTACACAGCAGGTCGCTATGCAGACAGTTACAGCAGGGTATTGCCTTCATAGAACAAGAGGTACAGGAGACAGCAGCAGAGGGCAATGGAAGAGGGGTCAGATGAGGAGTTGTACACCCAAGGCCTGTATCTATTATCAGGTAGGCCTCCTATGAGAGTTTTCAGTACAAAGTGAATTCATGTCACTGTCTTGTCAAGGCAGTAAGTGATGCCATGGCCATTACCTGCTCTAGTATATAGGGCTGACATCATTACAGTGACCTGAAAAGGTGTCATCCTGACCTTCTTTGCCAATGAGAAGAAGTCTTTAGGAAGAGTGAGTCAGAGTTCTGCAGCAAATATGGATAACATGTTATTACTTATACATAGGTAGGTTTTTCTTGTAAATCTATATTCACTTATTGTTTTTCATGAACATGTGTATAGTTTCCTAGTCTATTTTGTAGCACCTAGTGAAAGTGAAGGAAATAGGCTGATATTTTCCAGCCGTTGGTATAAGTAGATGGAATTTGATTATTCCTGCATATGTCTTACATGCTGCTCCATTGTCCATGCTTGCATTGCTACTAATTACTATCACAATTGCTTACACTTTAGCTTTGTTCAGAAGTCATAATCATATAACCACCACAAGATTAGCTGTACTGTCCCCCTCCCCTTGATATACCCAGCAGTGTTATGCTGATACTGAATGGCCTGATTGTGATTGTGCTACCACCTTCATAGATATGCTTGTCTGTGTACCAGCTATGTGGCTGGCCTTGTCCCCATCATGTCCCTATACACCTTCCTTAAAGTTACTGCACAATGCTTTTGTAAGTCTACCCAGCTTTGAAGCATCTTGCAATCACAAAGTTTATCACTAATTGTCTATACCACTGTACTACACACTGGTCTTGTTTCTTTCATTGCTCATACTTTTATACTACATTTGTGTCATACCTGTATATGTCTTTATTTTGTTACTACATACTTAACTGCATTTGACTCCTCCAAGGTCTGTACTGGAACACTATGCATTGCACAATGATGATAATTGTTTTTGCTTTTTCCTCCTCTGTTTATCAAAGTCTTAGCCATTTTTTACGTATATTTTATTTATATTTTGCTTCTCTCCATTTGCCTCCATATTTTATGCAGTGTCATCTGCAGCAGTGGTTGAACTGAGGCAGCAGCCATCACACCATGCACCCGCCTTGCCATCACCTGCTGGGTTCCCAAATGTCTTCAGAACAAGACCTCTACAACATAACAAATGTAATCTTGTTGGAGGTGACCTCGAGGCCTTGCTTGTGCCCACTGGTGTTATGTCTTTGGGGTAGAGGTTTAGGTTCACCACAGGTGGATATCATCAGGGGATTCGAACTGGTCACCTGGAAGGAGGTGGAGGGCCTACTGACAGTCATGGTGAACTGGTACCCATTTTGACAGCCTGGGGCATGTCTTCATGCAGCTTGCAGAGTCACACAGCTGTCTTGCCCCAACAATGTAGCCTACAGTGCCTGGGCCTAACTACAAGATCAGTCACGAAGGAGAATGACCTCTGGTTTGGTGCGATTATTTATTTTATTTATTTATTTATTTATTTTAATTTTGTTTACCGGGATGGTCCGACTGGATGAGGTCCGTTTACAGCAGAGGCCCGAGGAGAAAAGCTCCAGTTACATTAAAACAACACATTACAGAAATAAACATATAATACAATGCGTAGGAAGTAGTATCTATTAAACTAGTAGTTTCTAGAAAGAAGTCAAAAAGAAATTAAAACAGTAGACAATTGCAATCAAAAATATTTACATATGTACATTTAGTTTGCAAAGAGCAACAGTCAGATTTTAACAGGTACATGTTTTCCATGGATAATATTTTGAGGAAACATATTTATTGGGGCATGAAAAGAGAGATAGGAGATGGTTGTTGAGGTAACAGATTGTGGACTATGTAATACATGGACAGAGCCAATAACTTGTAAGATGGGCCTTAAGGGAGTTTTTGAATAGAGTGGTATTAGCTGCAGAAGTCACAGATGGGGGGAGATTATTCCAAGTTTTGACTATAGTGTGTGAAAAGAGAGATTTGCCGGCTGTATTATTTGCTGAGGTAATAGTGAGGAGTGATTTGTTCTGTGCAGTATGGTAGTCATCTGTCAGTAAACCCTGTCCTAATCATTCTGTTCCCTTTCTTTGTGTTTCCTTTCCCTTACCAGTTTTGGTTCAGTCCTCCTCATCACTCTTTGTCCTTTATCTGTCTGTCTTGCCTTTGTGTTTCTCACACCATTTATGTCATCACCTTCCTTGTCAGTCTTTGTTTATGCATCTGCCCTACTACCATCTCTATATCCTCCTCCTTCCTACCAAAACCTTCCTTGCACAACTATTCCCCCTCTACACTTGAGGAATATATAATAAAATGGGTAATAGTCTCACAAAAAAGACATGCATATGTATAGCCTTCTCCCCCCACTGCCATACTAGTATCCCTTTCCTTTTAACCTTCTGTGCATTTCTCTGCTTGCTTTTTCCCCTTTCTGTCAGCCCTATACACCCATTTCCTTCCCATTACTAATATAAAACATAGTTAGGAATATGTTGTGTAGCCTTTATATGGATCATAGCTTTGCAAGTAGCTGCATATCACAATGTATGTGATTGAACATCATCTCAAGTACACCACAAGCATGCCATTAGGCTTGTGTGGTCACATGACCCACTATAGTGTAGTTCAGGACATCACATGATCTGTTCACTTAATACCAGTGAACTGGCTGTTTATGCAGCACTTGGGCTAACTTGCCTGCTCTGCATATCTAATCACTGTTGGACCATATCGCACTAATTTGCTTGCACTATTTTCCACTATGCAACCGCATTATTTTTTCTAAGTCTAAAGCGCATTCTCGGAACTACTAGTAAAGTTTATCAACACAGCATAAAGCAAAGAAAGAATCTAATTGTGCCTTTGTTTTTAAGCTGCATATATAGCCTGTTATATTATACCAAAGAATCTGCCCCTTACATTATACCTCACATCCAGTGATCTGTCCTTTAGGTTATGGCTGGCACCTAGTGATTTGCTTCCTTTTAAGTATTCTTGACAATCTTTCTAGGCAATATGTAACAAGATCTTTAATTATTACAGGCTTGAAAGTATAACTATATTTGTTCAGTGTAGTTAAGCTACTCCCTGGTAAGTGTAGCAGGTTAAAAATGTATATAAACACAATGTGTATAAAATCTAAATCTGTGCAAAATCAACTGCAGAGATACCTGTAGTTAGACATGTCAGTATGTTAACTTGGGTGAAAATGAAACAAAACAAGACACTGAGGACTTGCTTTGTGATTTATAAACTTTGCACCATAAACCTTTCAAAAGAATTACACTGTGCTAGTTATGGAAATGTGTAGAATGTGGCTAAGGCAACAAGGATAATGAAGTATTTTGTGAATTGAAGTTACTATTAGTCAGCTACCTTTTATGCTCATTTCTAGGTCAGACATTTTATCAAAAAGGACCTGCACTAAGCCTCCATGCAAAAGACAATGGATATGAAACAATACATCTGCATTCTCGTTTAAAAGAAATGATAAGCCCAGTCCTGATACTTTCCAGTCATGAGAAGGGGAATGTGCTACCCAGCCTTAATGATATATATTTTGGACAGGAGGAGTGGGGACAGTCAGATGCAGGAGGTAAACAAACACAAAAGTTACTGCAAAAACAGTAAATTATGAGACTGCATCTGTGGACGTGGTCACAGTAGCCTTTTTTCACAGTATATAAGGCAATTCATACTGCAGCATACTACAAATGGGGTGCACTTTGTCTGAATAACTAAATATCAGGAGAGGTCAGGCCTTGTAGATTGCAGACTTCATTACTACAGTCAGCTCAAGTCATCTGGTCTTATGCTACAAACCATTTAGGGAAGGAAATCAAAGGGTGTGTATATTAAAACATGGAAAGACAAAGAGACAAATAGAATGGAGTAAAGTTATCCAATTATCAACCAGATTGCAGTCTATCTTTTTGTTCTGTTCAACCCCATTTTCTGGATCCATTGTTAAGAAACCTATACTAACATTTTCAACTCTAGCTTTGGGCACATTTCCTTTTTTTTCTACTATTCTCTGATAATATGATGGACTGATACCTTATATAGTATATATGCTATTTGACTGCAAGACCTTGGTGCAGATTTAATAAAGCCTACGTGGTCCACTAAAACCGTGTGATGCACACACAGTAGCTCACCATTTTGTATTCAGTAAGCAGCTCTACCTACAGTGTAGAGCCACGTAAACACTGTGGCATGCTAATTCCAGCATAAGCAGCTGAACTGTATGCTAATCAACCAATTCAAGATGGAGGAGCAAGTTAAAAAGCAATCGTATAGACTCAGTGCAGGCTTTGCCTGCAAATTCCAAAACCAAATGGAATACAGCCATGGCAACTAGTCTACATGGAAAGAAGGTTAGTGGCTGCTGTTCCTCTTATTCATGTGCATGTGCAACAGGCCCAATTCTACACTGTTGCTAATAGACCATGGCTAAGAAGGAGAAGGGTGTTTAGACCCCGTGTAACTTTTCATGGTCTGCATGAAGTAGAAATTGTGGAGCACTGCAGGGTGGATAGAGACACACTACAGGAACTCTGCAACCTCTGTTATCCTCAACTGAGGGCAAGGGCAAACCAAGGGGAACCAATACCAGTGAAGACTAAGGTATGTGTAGCACTTAGAATATTAGGTATAGGAACCTTCCAGAGACATGCTAGGGTGTCACAGACATCAGCATCCAGGATCCTACTTCAGTCCCTGAATACTGTGATACCACATGCCAATGACTACATACATTTTCCCCCTACAGCTGAGGACAGAGCCACAACTATGCATGAATTCTACACTGTAGCACACTACCCTGAAGTCTTGGGTGCCATAGATTGTACCCACTTGAAATTCAAAGCACCACCCGGGGAACAGGGAAGGGTGTAAGTAAACAGAAAGTGCTTCCACTCCATTAACTGCCAAGTCATGTGTAATGCTAAGGGACTCATTCAGAATGTGTGTCCACTGGCAACCCAGGCAGTTACCATGACTCACATATCTGGTACAATTCTCAACTGTATCAAATGTTTTCTAGGGGGATATCCAACAGGGTCATTTACTGGGGGATCATGCACTCAAACCATGGCTGATGACGCCCATCAGAAATGCATAAACACCAACTGAAGAATGCTGTAATGAGGCACATGCTCAAACAAGAAATATCATAGAGCATCTGGTTGGTCTGCTGAAATCGCAGTTCCAGTGCCTAGCTACATCTGGAGGAGCACTGCAGTACAATTCCTTTACACTTGCTGAAATTTTCACCATCTGTGCCATGCTGCACAATATTATTCTGAGAAAACAGCTTCAGCAGGAACACCAAGGGGAAGGGCCACACATTCCACCACCAAGGTCACTATAGCCACACACAGGTGAGGAGTCAGAGGGGGAACCACCAGCCTCTGTGGGTGCAGGCAGACATAGGCATGCAAAATATGCCCTCTCACTGGCCAAGAAACAATGGATAGCACACACACTCACCACATACAGGGCTAAAACCATCATCCTATGCACATACATACAGTAACATTGATGCCAGGCAAGGCTCACAACCTTTACTAACCCATGTAATGGCTATGTGCTGTTAGCATCAGACAAAGTCAGCCCCAAATTAAAACTCTTGCAACTGCTGGACTTTCCTTTGCTGAACCTGGAATAGAAAAGTAAATGTCTAAGAACACAAAGGAATGGCATAGCCTTGCATACTGTTACTTGCTAATGTAAGTAAGTAAAAGGAGTGATTTTTACAGCAATAAAATCAATATGGAACAGCCCTGACTTATGTCAATACATGTGTTCTGCATCAACTAAAATGCCTCATGCATCAAAGATACACATTCATACCTGTCAAATATACAGGTTTACACAAAATGTCCAGAGTTTGGCCTCATAATTTTATACTAGCAAATCATTAAAGATTGATGTTACAAAATAATGACAGACATTTCATTTTCAGACTTCATATCCCTCAGAAAATTCATGGTAATGCAAAACCTGTTATTCTATCAACTTTCTAAGTCAATAACTATCAGCAGTTCTGCAGGAGGGCAAGCCTTCCTGCACCTCCACACTCCCCCTAAATTATATATAATAACTCCGAGATGGCACTACAGTGAGAAAAGAGTAAATTTCCTGATCCTAACTGTGCCACAATCTCCAATTCAAACCACTGAGAGTTATATAATGTAGGCTGTCTTTAATCAGAGAACTGTTCCTTTAAGTGAAGACAGGACTTCTGCTCACTGGTATATATCAATGTTCTGGGTTTCGTTATTGTCAGCTTTCGAGTACCCGGAGTTTTGCTGATTTGGTCTCGTTGTTTTGTAAGTGAATTAAATAGGTCTTTGACCTTTTGAGGTAGACCCATAATATTTTCCTAGTAACATGTGAGCAAATCTAGTATGTAATTGAAAAATTCAAACATACCTTATCAAAATCAGAAGTCTTCCGTGCAGATAAATCCAGATTAATAGCAGTCTTCTGTATTGTCTACATACACAGCTCTCCTCACCTTCAAGTTACCTAGCTACTCGGTCCAAACCCAGAACCAGCAGAACATCCAGGCTTTAGTCCCAAGGTACTCACAGGCCTAAGCAGTGGGGGGCTCCCACTTACAAAGCAGGGAGTAGTAAGACTCCCCCCTATGGCAAACTGTCTCAATTGTTTAACTTTAAACCTTCCAAGCCCTGCTCAACTGACTGTTCCTTTAGGAGGAAAGATCGCCCTGCATGCAAAAAATTGGGAGCTCATTACCCAAGACAAATGGGTTTTAAATATAGTTTCCCAAGGATACAGATTCCACTTCCACTCCTTACCAACCCCAAACGGTTGGCCAGACCTACCCCCAAATCAGGGGGAAGAGGCTCAAAAGCAAGTTCTCTCTCTTCTAAGCATCAGGGCTATTCAACCTGTCCCAGAAGAGGAATGGGGGCAAGGTTTCTACTTAGACTTTTCCTGGTACCCAGAAAAGACAATTCCTGGCGCCCTATCCTGGACCTGTCTATTCTAAACACTTTTTTGGTAATCCCAAAATTCAAGATGCTAACTCTTCATCAGTTGCTTCCCATGCTAGGCAAAAATGCCTGGTTGGCAACACTGGATTTAAAGGAAGCCTACCTGCACATCCCAATAAGGGAATCTTGCAGAAGATACCTACGCTTCAGAGCAGGCTACATGCACTATCGGTTCTCTGCACTGCCCTTTGGCTTATCTACTGCGCCCAGGGTTTTCACAAAATGCCTAGCTCCAGTCATTGCATTTTGCAAACAAAGAAATATTCAAATATACCCTTACCTGGACGATTGTCTAATTCAGGCAGAAAGCCAGAACATACTATTAAATCATCTGGCATTTGTAAAGAAATTACTAACTTCTTTGGGGTACACCATAAACGAAAAGAAATCACATCTTGTACCCTGCCAACAAATTGTATTCCTGGGAGCAAGCTTGAATACAACTTCCCAGATGGCCTACCTAACATGTGAGCAAATCTAGTATGTAATTGAAAAATTCAAACAAACCTTATCAAAATCAGAAGTCTTCCGTGCAGATAAATCCAGATTAATAGCAGTCTTCTTCTGTATTGTCTACATACACAGCTCTCCTCAACTTCAAGTTACCTAGCTACTCAGTTACCTTCACATGGTGTAGATTCAGGCCTGTGAGCATGGTGAAGATACAAATGAGTTGTGAACTCTTTAGAATTGCTGAATCCCAAACTTTTACCTCCGTGTAGCTGGTGTTAACATAGTGCAGGCACTCCCTCAGTGTTAGTTGCTAATGGATTGCAACTATAAATGATTACTAGTAGGGAAAAGGAAAGTAGAACAGCAATTCAAACTGCCTTACCTACAATGGGTGTGGCACCCAGCTTACAATTACAATGTGCAGAAGTAATTATTTCAAGGTTTTAAATGGAAGTGAACGGCACACATTTCTCAGTTTCTGTTCACTAATAGCCAATGTCCCCTGCCTTTGTTGATAACTATAGTATTGTCATTTAATATTCTTAGACATTTTAAGGACAATGATACAAAATGCCCTACAGACTGCATGTCTGAGGTTATAGCTATCTGGAGAGCATGGTTCAAGTCCCACCTTTATCTTTTGAGGATGAAACCTAATAAACACATCTTGGAAGGATAACACAAGGTTAGCTTTGTCTGTCAGGTTTGTACATTGCTTACATTTCCACAAATGCAGTCTAATGGCCCACACAAGAAGCAGACATTCTCACTTTACTTACACATATAGAGGTTCTAATCTAACAGCAGGCAACTTGCATGTCTATACATACAACTGTCACTTTTGAGACAATTTTATACAGAGATGTGACTCCACATCCATGTCATATACTCCTCCCAATTGTTCTCCTCAGTATACAATGATACTATCATACTCCATAAAGTGCAACATGACAGTGTTACAGTCAAACATATATGGTGTTGCTACTGTGACATTGCATGGCATTCATCTTCTATACCTACACAGGTGTAATGTTCAAATCAAGCCCAGTCTACTGCTGGTGTGTGGTTGGTGGTACATTATGGTCCTTTTGGTCATCGTGTAATCTCTGGAATTGCTCTTCATTTCACTAACACTTAGGGAACCTTTCATGTAGCCCCATGAATCCACCATCCTCCTTTTTCCTCTGGTCACATGGCATCCCTCCTGCAGAGGAGTTGAGGTTGTCCTCATGTCATACATACATCATGAAGCAGAGTCCTTCCATGAGCCTCTGCAAGCTATCTACAGACCACTGCATGTGTGATTGATAATTCTGTCATGGTGTGGTGTACATGTCCCATATGGACAGTGGCAGAATGCAATGCAATTCAACAAATACAAACATACACACATTAGTCTTACTATCTTCCATAATATAGATATAGGGATTTTTTTACACAGTGCAATCATGGCTAGGATTTCACATGATGTTGACCATTAGCTTAATAATGTCCTATGACCATATGAACAGTTAACATGTCAATGTTGCTGTCATTGACATGTGCTATATTGAGGTATGGAGATATAGTATGGCTACAAGAGGGTATTACAATCTGTGATATAAGCTAATGTATTGATGGCCAGTGCTGCCATTGCATTACATGCTCCTTATATAACAGCTATAGTAATATGCCTCCTGAGAACTGTTGGCATTGTATATTGCTGGCATATTAGAACATGTATTGTAGTGGAACAGATCAACTTTCTACACAGTTTACATTCTGCCATCACAGTGACACTTGCAGTATGGCACAAGTGTGCATGTGTCTACATACCATCATTAAATGTACTGTGACAGACATTAAAATAAATTAATATTGATTACAATGTCACACAAGTCTTGTCTCATACACATGTTGTTATGCTGTGATATACACTGTGACATCCGGTCAATACACCACTGGACTGCCAACAATAGTGTGACATCCCTTACTATTCTGGGTCAGTAACCAAGGAGCTTCAATCATCACTGCTGACTCCAATAGGAAACCATCACTTAAACAGGAGTAATATTTCACAATTTCCCCTAAGAGCACAACAGAAACATGCCCTATAACCTGGGACTGGACTGTATACTTCTATCCACCCTTAATGTAACTCCTTATTACACACTTCAGAGCAATGTGTCCCAGTTTAAGACCTCTGATACACTCATACTTAATTAAATTAAATCTCACACATCCAAACACTTCTAGGAAAGCCTGACACAGATTTCCAGCTCGGCCCCTTCCCTAAAATAATACAGTAACATGTTGCCACCAAACCGAGAGTCTATGTGACCTTTTAAAGGGGCATCCAATTATGAAAATTAGATGTTAAAACAAATGATAGCAAATGACCTAAACCAGCCAGGCTTTCAGAGTGTCCCAGGAAGTTACCAAAGCAGGTAAAAGCAATCTCAGATCACTAAAGAAAACAATGACTGACCAGCCACAATGTAACTTAATACAAATATTTAATAATGAGCAAGTAATTTCCAATAAACAAACAGAAGTCAATCACCAGAAAAATGAAATCAATACTGAAGGCTAGAAATCAAAATTTAGAAAAGCTCTAACTGATTTGTTGTAAATTCCCATCTGACTAAAGAACACTGTCCCTGATTTAAACTAAATTATTACAACAGAGCAAAGGCAGGCTTACAGTTCTTGGTGAGTCCTTTTGGGTACCCACTGCACAGTACAACTGTAACTGGCTGCTAACTGGCAATGACTGACTTCAACTGTCTTCAGCAGGTCTTTTATAGTCTAGCATAACTGTTATAACTGTTCCAGTTATAATTTTCATTTCATATTTTGAAAATCAACCAACAGCTATTTACTAAAGTCCCTTCCTGTCTTTCAGCCTCTGACAGTAACACAGAGCAACTGTCAACATTCTGATGACATCCTCTGCAGATCAGCTGATTATGAGACAGTTTGCATTTAGAATATTCTTCACAAATATGCACAGTTAGAAATGCAAAGAAACACTGTTCAAGTCTTTAAAACACTCTGTACAAACAGATTAAACAGATTATAAATCAACATGTACGAACTTATTTACAATACCATAGCTAGTCATGCTGGCATATAATATAAGGGTTAATCCGGAATTATGTACAAAACTTTAGCCCGACATGCTAGCACAGACAACAGTATCTAATTTCTTCACATACACAACCAATGTATCACACTTTTTTGATTCAATTGCAACCTTGTGAAATTCATTGTATGTGCAGTTGTGTTGCTATACCCAAGGATTATTGAGGTGGTCAACAGTACCATCTTGCGACTATTAGCATTTGTGTCAGGAAATGTTCTGCATGCACCACAAACAAGTGTTATCTAATGTATCCTGATACAGCATCACCCTAATCAAACACAGCTTGCCCATGAAACACATATAGGCATATGTTGTGCAATTAATTTAAGTATGTGACACTGGGACAGTTGTATGACTGTGTGCATTGTAGCAGTGTGTGGAATGTGATGAATGACCAAGGTTGTATTTCGAGTCCTTTCATAAAACCAGTAAAATATGCCCGGACAAGTGCTCAAATTGCAACAACTCTACAAAGTCTTTCCACAAATCATTTATTCCAATAAATGTGAAATGTCAAGGTGAATACAGAACTAAGCACAGATCTGTAGGTGGATGCCAACAGATATATCCAAATGGAGGAAACAGACAATCCACTAGCAGACATCAACCCTCTAACACCACTGGCCATCAGTCAAAATAAACATGCAAACATTACTCAGTTTTTATTCTAAGGAGGGCACCTCATCTGTGATCTCTCTATGGCTAGTAACATAGAATCAATGGTCTCTGACAACATCACAAGTTGCCTATAGCATGACTCAAAACATAACCTACCAGACACAGTTGGATCCATACTTCAGCACAGCTTCAAGACAGCCTATGTTCCCATAGAAGACTGTACATCAACATGCATCCTTCTGACAAGGGGTGACAATCACCTGATGCATAGAGTTATAGACTCATCCTGACTCTCCTCATCTGTGAGGTAGACCAATGAGTCATCATAAAACATCTCTAAAAGGACACAGGTAATATCTCGACTGTGTACCAAACCCATGTGCAACTGCGATATTTCAGGTTAATATTAGGACCGATCCCTTCTCACTCTATCTCCTTATTTCTGAACTTATCAATCATACCTTCATCCCATACTTCTCCTCTTCTCTCATCTCTTATTATCTTACCTGACTGTACCTCACCCTTGCTGTACTTAATGACTGCTGCTAAAATGTAACAACTACTTTCTGTTGAAACTATTTTACTTTGTTAGTACTATTATATAATTATATGTCATATGTTCAATAATGCTAGTTGTCATTTATGTACTGTACTGTGTGAATTCAAATTGAAGACTATTCTGTGTGTAAATGTTATTTGCTGAGCTTTTCTCCCCAGGCTTCCACTGAAAAAGGGACCATGTCCAGTCGGACTTTCCCAGTAACCAAATGTAAAATAAATAAATAATAACATGCGCATTTTGTTCAGGCTACATCATGTGTGTTCCATCTGTTCAATGTCCTCAAGAAGGTCAGCAAGGGCATGTATGATGACAACACTATCATCCTGTGTAACTTGACCTGGCCAAGGCATTTGACACAAATCCACACTCAGGTATTACTGAAAAACTGTCACATGTGGCCATAAACACTTACATAACTAAGTGGGTAGACCACTGGATCACATATGTGACAGATAAATATGTTGACGTGTATGAAGTGACCTATATCTAGAGTTCATTGAGTAGGTCCATACCTCAGGGCTCTGTGTTAAGCCCTTTCATGTTCTTTGCTGAAGTCTCAGATGTCAAGACTTACTTACACATTCTTTGTACAACCAACGTTGTGGAGGACTGCAGATTGTGGTCAATCATTGAATCCAAGTGTGGTATTGTTATAATATAGACAGCATCAACAGACACAAAGGATTGCTGCCACAGCCATGAAGACACAGTAGATGAACAAAAATCATGGAGGGGGATTAGTTCCATTATAAAAGCAAATACACCAGCTAATTACAATATAGACAGAGTACCCCTATGAGCAGACCAAGTGGTATGTGACGTGTGTACTCAGGTAGATGGTATGCAGAACATCCACCAGCATGTGCCCACAGTGGTGACTACTCTCTTATATGTAGCACATTTCCTGAGTATGTGCAGGACATCTATATCAAAGGGCATTATAGTTTCATAATTCTCAGCTCTTGTCACACCTGTAACTGAGTACAATGCACCTTTTTTCATGTACCTTCCAATGCATCTTCCAGTGATGAGTTACCCAAATGTACCACATTTGCCAAAGTGATCTCCCACACATGTTATTGGCCATACCTAAATATTCTTTTTGTTGCATAACCATTGGTGGCTGATGGTGCAGTACCCCCTTCAAGGTGTTATACAAGATGCATGTGTGATATGTGTTCCTGTGATGCACAAAGTAAATACATAGCTGACTGACAACATCGATGGCATGGTTTACATTGCAAACAGTATGGATTGTGCTATATATATATGTCATGCACACCTGTCAACTAGCCAGGATTGCTCATACTTTCAAATATAGGTGTAACAGTGTCCCTCCTAACATCTCTGGAAGATGTTAATCTTTGAGGAAGGTGTGCTTGAGTCCCCTCATAGATTACAGACAAATCATGATAGTTCTACAGGTGTGTTCCTGCACAGCCATCTAGAATCACTCACAATCATATAAGTTATGTCAAAGTCAAGGATTAATGGTGGTATTGTGCTGATATTATCCATGATTTTGCATGCATCTGTCTACTGTTGTCCATGAGCCGGTTGCTATGTGTCCCACTTGGTTGAGACCTATCCTAACATGACATTCAAATTCAGGCAACTCATTTTGCACAGCTTCACAATATGTATCAACCTCCTATTGTACATACCATCTTTGAGTGATGTCCTCTCCATTGTTCATAACAAACACAGTTGGTCAGCAATGGTAACAGAAAGTCAGCCCAAAAGAATATGTATAGAACTAATAGTTTATTCTATAACAGACCGGTTTCGGCAGAAATATGCCTTCTTCAGTGTTTGAAAAACAGACATGAAAATTAAATTTTAAATGCAAATAAATACCTTAAGCTTACCAATGAGCACACTGGTAAGCAACTGCTCATGAATAATACATGAGAATCCAAAACACAGTAAATCAATGAGACCAAGCTACTAAATATTATAATAATGAAATACAAAAAATAGAAAAATTAATTCATCCATAGAAACAGCAAACACTGATTATAATAATAATCAAAGATAGAACATCCTGTAAGTATAATGGATGTGTATACAAATGTTCATATTAATCATAAATTTGTGCACCAAAATGTGTGCAAAAATGTTGTATCAATATACATTCAGTTATGAAAAATACACACCAGTATCCCTATTAAACAAATATAAATATGTATATATTAATATCCTACGTATATATTCACATATATGTATAATATTTAGGAATATCATTTAAAAATAGGGAAATTGTGCCATACCTGGTGGTATTTTTAATTCATCATAAAAATGTGGTTAAAGATGATCATTAAGTCCAGGTGAAAAAAGTGCGCCTAACCTAATTATCCAGTATTTCTCCTTATGATCCAATATGCCGTGCCACCCTTGTGTATTGCTGCGATCGCCAACTATTCTGTCAATTTTTGAAAACAAGAAGCAAAAAACAAACTGTGGATAAGTACGTTCCAAATCAGTAGGAAGCCCAAAGCACAAGCAAATATTCTGATAAGAATATTTGCTTGTGCTTTGGGCTTCCTACTGATCTGGAACGTACTTATCAACTATTCTGTCAATGATCATGAACATAAACTGTGCTTGTTGATGTTTGGAAACATGTCTATAGAGGGCATTAGTTTCTTTTTTATTTTTGATATCACTTCGATGTTTGTTGATGCGTGTTCTTAGTGGCCTAGATGTCTGGCCCACATAAAATGCCCCACAATGACAAGAAGCCAGATAGACAACCCAGTTGCTGTACCCATGCCATACAATAAGGAATATCCCAGTGTCACAATTTATGCAGATGAAACGCCTTAGTTCCAATAAAACGGACTATGATGATGCCAGTCTTGATCTTTGTCGTAGATTTGTGAATAGAGGATACAGACTTGAAGACATTAACAATGCATGGATATGATCATCACAGATGAATAGGGAAACATTGTTGGATTATAAGATTCCGTCTGAAGACACAGGAAACTCTACTATCAGATTCATTACCACATATGGCAGGAATTATTATGCTATTAGGGATACGATTAATAAACATTGGAACATTCTTTTGGCCAATGAATAACTCAGATGTATTTTGGGAGAACAATGCCAGTTTTCATATAGAAAAGGGAAAACACTGGGTTCCTTATTCTCACATTATAAACATATTGGAAGTGGTGGAGCCATTCACAAACAACTAACTATAACAGGACATGAGTTGTTGGGTACCTATCCATGTGGCCATTGTGGGTCCTGCAAACAGATTACCAAATCTAAACACTTTTCCAGCCGTAATACTAGTAAAGTTTATGAGTGCAAAATTTTTGGGAATTGTAGCAGCAACTGGGTTGTCTATCTGGCTTCTTGTCATTGTGGGGCATTTTATGTGGGCCAGACATCTAGGCCACTAAGAACACGCATCAACGAACATCGAAGTGATATCAAAAATAAAAAAGAAACTAATGCCTTCTATAGACATGTTTCCAAACATCAACAAGCACAGTTCATGTTCATGATCATTGACAGAATAGTTGGCGATCGCAGCAATACACAAGGGTGGCACGGCATATTGGATAACAAGGAGAAATACTGGATAATTAGGTTAGGCGCACTTTTTTCACCTGGACTTAATGATCATCTTTAACCACATTTTTATGATGAATTAAAAATACCACCAGGTATGGCACAATTTCCCTATTTTTAAATGATATTCCTAAATATTATACATATATGTGAATATATACATAGGATATTAATATATACATATTTATATTTGTTTAATAGGGATACTGGTGTGTATTTTTCATAATTGAATGTATATTGATACAACATTTTTGCACACATTTTGGTGCACAAATTTATGATTAATATGAACATTTGTATACACATCCATTATACTTACAGGATGTTCTATCTTTGATTATTATTATAATCAGTGTTTGCTGTTTCTATGGATGAATTAATTTTTCTATTTTTTGTATTTCATTATTATAATATTTAGTAGCTTGGTCTCATTGATTTACTGTGTTTTGGATTCTCATGTATTATTCATGAGCAATTGCTTACCAGTGTGCTCATTGGTAAGCTTAAGGTATTTATTTGCATTTAAAATTGTAATTTTCATGTCTGTTTTTCAAACACTGAAGAAGGCATATTTCTGCCGAAACCGGTCTGTTATAGAATAAACTATTAGTTCTATACATATTCTTTTGGGCTGACTTTCTGTTACCATTGCTGACCAACTGTGTTTGTTTTGGAATTGGTCTGGTCGTGCATCACCTACGGGCATAGCAATTGTTTTTTTCCTCTCCATTGTTCATGTCAGGATGCTTATATCACAAAGAATCCTTTCTATTGATATGTGACTTTGTGTGACAGTCACATAATATACAATAACTGTGTGATGATATGACTATCCCCACACAGCAGGTATACACTGTACTGTATCACGTAGACATGTGATTACTGTTCACGCTACAACTGTCTTGTCTTTGTGGTGTACATACATTAACATGCCATCTGCTGTACATTACCATGTTTCACCTGTCTTCTTTCCCTGTGTTCATTCCTACAATTCATCAGTGTGTCCCTTTCAATACACATACTTTCCTTAAATAATTAGTTATAATGCATTCTATGTACCCTTGCCAAGCAGGTGCAAAACTTTTATTCAGTATGCGTAAAACAAGTTTTCCACATTATCCTGCACTGTATACACTTTCATGTAACGTGTTGGAACTTGCTCAATCCTGCAAATCTACTTTGCCTGTAGGTAAACAGATGTACATATTTGCAGGTGTTTGTGTTGTTTTACACAGTTTTCTGTCCAGCAACATTGTTGCTGGCCATGAAAGCGCAATTATTTATGATTAAATGAGATGCGTGGAATGCATATGCAATGAGTGTTGCTGCTCATCTTGCAAACATTTAAACTCCATGTAGGTTTTGTGGTAAGCCTACATAGAGGTTATTGAATCCCCAGGCGTGTCTCTTCCTGGGACTATCTGTCAAGCTGTGTGCACATGTATATGAGACTGGGTTAATGTGGGCCTGATAATTATTTCACATACCTTTAGTCAACAGCAGCAGGATGTCATCAACACTATAGAAGTTGTGCTATTTTATCATACTGCTTCACGCAGAGTCTGTCTGCTTGTCTGCCTCTCTGTCATTCTTTTTCAAAGACAATGCATTTTCTCAGGTTACTGATACCATGCATATTCCAATATTCATACTCTACCTAACAGAGCTAGATACTGTAACACTGCATACACTAACTACCAAGCAATATTTCTTCTTTATTCGCCCTCATACCTTATTTTATTTCTTTCACATTAATGTCTATTGCCACAAAATGCTAACCTAGGCTATTGACATAGTGATATTTTAATTACATAAATGGACTACTCAAGTAAAGCTCCAACTGCCTGCTCATTATTTTAAAAGTTTAATAGCTATGTCACCTATTATAGACAATGCATAGTACATGGAACTACTACAGTTGTAGGTTAGGGGCATATTATATATTTCAGATAATACCATTTATGTCAAAGGGAAGAGAAATATTATATGGCACAAAGTGGGGCACACCTTGGAACATATTAATCTGGACTCCCTGAATCTAGTCAAATCGTTTAATATATAATGCACAAAAGTGGTATTATGGTAATTTAGCATAGTATAATATGATAAAAATGCATTCTGTATGTCACCAAATGAGAATGGCAGAGGTGAGCATTGTATTTCATAGGTACAGATGTTCATGCACGTACTATCATACTTTTCTTCTTTCTTCATCCTTACATGCACTGTTTCTTTAATTCTGTTCATTGTGAGGATCTGATTGTTTTCACTTAGTGGCATGTATTTGTGCAGGAGAATGCAGGAACACAAAGCTTGTACTAATGATCCTTTAATCTGATTTGACTGTATCTAGAGTCCTCTGGTTCACTAAATCCTATTATTCAAACATGCAAACAATGAGTCAGCAGACAATGTCTGGTACTGGAGAATGGCAAATGGCTTAGATAAAAATGTCATAATTAAGGGACCTCCCATCTTACAACATATCCATTCATCAGCATTTGCATTGATCTGATGCCCTTTTCAAATTAAAACAGAGTACTTGCAAACAGAAAATAAACACAACAGTGGAATGGCATGCTGATAAAATGCAGATACAGTCCCATGACAGAAATAGGGTCATAAGCTGACAGTTAAAGGAATTTCTGAACATGGAAGTTCTAAACAATACTTGACTGTTTGATTTTTTGCATGTGTGTAGGGAAAGGCATTTGAGTTTAACTATTCACTTTTGTAATGTGACAGATTTTTAATGGCCAAAGGAAAGATTTGCTTGTTTGAGTACGTTACAGATACTGGTAAAAGAGAGATTAGGAAATGAGTGACATATTTTTGGCATGCTCGATGATTTCTGAAATGTTTGCGGTCGTACATTTAGTGTGGCCTTGTTTTCAAGTAATAACAATGTTTTCCTTTTTCTTTACTTATTTTTATATACTAGGCGGGTATGTTGGGCAGACATTGGCTGGGATTCATTTAAATTCTCATAGTTCGTACTCATTGCCCAAAGTGGATTAATCAATTATCACGATGGAGAGAAAATGTGATTCAGAAACGAGTTTAGCTACAATGAGGAAGACCTCAATATCAGCTCATTGCTATTTCTCTGAAACAAGCACTGTTCTGTCAGGCCTCACTATGCAACTGTTCTCCTTTGTGACCCATGTATTGCATTAGCAAAGGCATTCCCCAACACACACATGCCCACACACACACATGCACCTGTACGCACGCATATATACACGCCCACATACACTCATCCTCCAGCCCCCATACACTCACTCACACTCACACAAACACCTACCCATTCATCCACAGACCTGCGCCAATAGTCAGTACCTTTAGCCAACACATACATGCACACACATACATGCACAAATCCAGACTCATGATTTCCTACCTAACCAACTCTCCCCCGTGCAATCACCCAGGCGGCCACAAAGTCATATACATACACACACACATGCATGCATGCAGCCTCGTTCATGCCCCTACAGACAGACAGAAAGTCAGACAGACATACAAACACTCACAAACACACGTGCACATGTCTGCACATGTAGACACACTAAAACGTCCCCCATTCCATCATCTTTTTGAACATACCTGCACTGTGAGTACTCCTATAGGAGTGAATGGATGACCACCATATTTTTTATGACGGTCACACACAGTGGTCATTGTTTTTTTCACAGAGTAAAATGTTACTCAGTTGCTGATTCGCTGAATCAGTCAACTGAGCAAATTGGAAGACAGAGCATTTCTAGAGGAAGACACATGCTTAATAAGCATAAGCCACTCCCCTGGACTGCAGTATTGGCATACAGTTCTATCCGTGAGACTGCTGTCCATGCTGATACCACTGAGACTGTAAAAATTCAGAGGAAGAGCACTTTTGTGACTCATAATGGCTTTGCACAATGCATAAGCCTTCCAAGTTAAGGTTTCTGTATCTCATTAAGCCCTCCTTAATTCCAGTGAAAGCCATTTTTCAGGAATAATCAAAGAGAGTTCACAGTCAAAGTACAGCACAAGTTCAGAATAAAATGTTCTAAGTACAAACAAAGGTTGACAAGAGCAGTTAATCAAAAATGTGAGCAGTACGGAGCAATACATAATTTTAATATAGTTTCTGTAAGCAAAACAGTACAGTATTATTGAAATAAATAATGTAAACACAGTGAAAGGCTACAAGGTCATAGCTATGCACATAACTAGACTATAAACATTAAGAACAAATTGGATTTGGACAGCTTTAGAAAACGAGAACAGTTCTACGAAGCATGACATATCACCTCACTGTAATAAGTAAACATCCATCCCAAAGGAGAATATCACAGGTGAATGAATACAACAAAGCTTTTCTAAAGGTATTGCTTTATACTACTGCACACTAAGGTATGTAAAACAAATTATATATTTAAAATATATCGCACAATGTTTATCATGCAGTAGAGTTAGTTCAGGTTGAAGATGGTGTTAGAAATACAGTGGCTAAATCTAAATCTATGTCGTTCAAGGAACAAATCCTGAAATAATGATGAAGGCAATTACAACAAAGATGGCTAATTAGAATGTACTAGTTCTGGAATGTTTTGAAAGTATGATCAGCACAGATGCACGTTATATGCACATTTTCAATTAATTTGAATTTTAACAGAGGTGGGTATATCCACATGTATCATGCACACACATTTGACAAAAAAGGCACCAGCTAAAGATATTAAGCATAATGGCCATTTTAAATTAAACTATAGCATGGATAAGGAAATATATGACTTGAAAGCACAGATTTAATTTTAGTGATTGTATTGCTAACTCTTTCAACAAGCCATCAGTGTCACATTTACACAGCCTTGAGAGACAAAACTAAAAATGTTAGAAAATTCTTCTAGGTGTAAGACAAAGTACAGTACTGATGTATTTTATGACTGTTACAGTCACCAACACAAATATATGTTTGCTTTGATTAGATCTTATACTGGGCAGGATTCACGAAGCCTCCGTGTAAGAGATACATGGCTTACACGGAGGCTGCAGTTAAACGGTGTGAAGTCAGCATGTCATGCATATGCATGAGGGCATGCTGAATCACACCGAAGGCTAACACGGTCTGTGGAAGACAGTAGGGGGCGTGTCCGTAGGCCGAGCCCTGCAAGCGGACACGCCCCCAGAAGAGTAAAATTGCCCAAAGTAAACACCCACGACAGAGGCCATGGAAATGTGAATAAACACAACACAACACATGCCCCCACAGACTATGAACATAAAATATATAAATGAACATGTTATATATTTTTTTTAAATCGTAAAGATGTTTGCCCATGAGTGCGCTCGTTTGCGCAGGCGTGCCCGTAGCTTAGCCACAGTTAGCAGTCAGTGGAAAAGGATATAAGAACTAAATATGCAAAGTAAGCCAAGAAGCAATAGCGTAGCGGTAGAGACGTCGGCTGAAGAGCAGGCATTCATGGTTTGAGCCCCCACAACATCAATTTTTATTTTTAGTAAAATAAGCACGAAACAAGTCCCTGACAAACATGTACACATATAAAATCATAGTTTATGTAAAATGTAATGAAATAGTCCATTTATTTTGAAGAAATGTGAGATAACAAAACAATAAAAAATGCGAGATGTGCCTATAGCTGAGCTACAGTTTAACAAGGTGAGTGCATCTGCCCGTAGGTGAGCAGTGGTTTAACAGGTATAAAATGAGTGCCCGTAGGTGAGCAGTGGTTTAACACGCTGAAACTGTGTGCCCCTAGCTGAGCTGAGCTTAATGTGCGTGCTAACAGCCAAATGAAACGTAAACCAGCGTACCCCGTTTGCGCGAAGCTGCGCACCACGCCAACAAGCTAACCGACGGGCAACATTGAGCAAGCCATATCAAAACTGCCTTTACACAGACACACCCCTCAGCCTGTCTAGACAGTCATAAAAAATAAAAAGCAGTGGCCAGGTTTGACCCCAGGATACTATGCACCATAGTCAAGGTACTGAACCACTAAGCCATGACAGCAGTACCTATAAATGCAGTAATAGCAAATATATAGGAATGAATACAAAGTGGAGCATGACAAAGCAGGTTTTGTGAAGTTGATACAATTCCAAAATGGCCAATCACAGATATGTGCGGGAAAAACGGCATATATAAGCCCCATAGGTGGGAATACACAGCATAAACGATTGTAGAACTAACTTGCAGCCAGAATATCAGGAGTAGGTGAGGGTAGTTGCTTTCGAGCACAGAGGTGGGGCATTGAGGAGTCCAGATACATGGTCTGGCTCCTAGTCCACAGTCATGAGGCCCAACTCATGCAGGGCCAGGTCCTGTGTGGAGTATATAGGGCTGAGGCGTGGGACCGGTTGGCTCATGATCTCACCAGTGCCACAGGGATTCCAAGGACTGGTGAGCAGGTTCGTCACCACCATGCGGACCTGAAGAGATGCAAGCAGGACCAATTGAACCTTTGGATCCAGGAGGCCCGGCAAATGCCCAATGCCTCACTACTGAGTAAGTTACATTTAATTATGTATGTAAGAAATTAAACTAGCTGATATTATGGAGATGTGTATTCCAATATTACTTTATTTATATTACAGCTGCAGGTGTCCGTTCTGCGAACCGCAGAGCTTATGGCGATAGGCTGATGCGGTTGCGCCACCAGGCAGGTCAGTAATCCTCTCCCAGTAACTGTAAAGAAATATAAAAGTATGACAGTTAGCAAAAGAGTGCAGTGTAGTCACTAAGTAATAGAATGTGCAAGTAACAGTGTAAGAGTGTTTGCAAGTATTGCTTGATTACAAAAGTGTGTTGCAGTCTGTAATCCAAACAGAAAAATTAAAATGTCTGAAATAAAGTCTGAAATAAAGATGCCCCACCTGTAATATAATAGTACACAACCTGCAGCAGGCTGAAAAGTACAGCTGCAGAAGATGAGCAAATCACATGTGTGAAATATACCCCTGTTGAAATACTGAAACATGACAGAAGTGATACTGCTGGAAAGGATTGTAATAATTACAGGTAAAACATGTCAATAAAGCCTAGAAGTAAGTACCATCCCGAATAGTAAAATGAAAACAAGTGAGAGAGTGTGAGAAAGAGTTATGAATCCACCAATAAAGTAGTAATAACCCCTGAATAAAGTATACTGCAGTCAGTACAGAATGAAATGAATGTGAGAAGCAAAACCAAACAGCGAAATCTGTTCAAAGTGTTGCTGCAGCTGGAATGTGTATCCCAAAATCTGGATATGTTGCCCACAGTCTGCAATATGCAGATAGTATGATTGTCTGACATACCAAACATCCACAGTTGTCTATAGCTACATAAAGCAAATGTAGCAGGATGATGTAGCTGAACAAAGCCAGATATGAATGTGTATGAAGAACAATAAAATGTATATTGATGTAGCAGTAACAGTCCTATCACCAAATTGAAGTAGTTATCATATAGGAAACTGTAGTTAGAACAGTAGTGTGTATATATGTGCAGCTATTAGAAATGTACAGCATATGTATTGGTATTCGAAGGTGTTAATATTATTTGCTTCACCCCACCCTATAACCACATATAACCCATTCCATCTGAAAATGGTATGTGCAATCACAATTAACACCCCTGGACATTTGTCCTGTTGGGTCATAAATATTTGTATGTCCGTTGATGCATCCGCCCTGTTCATACATCTAAACCTGATGGCCTGTTGCCATCAATCAACCCTGCATGTTGTTGGACTGTGTATTGCTGTTCAAATTATGCATGTGTTATGCTCGCTGTTCAATGGTGTGAATATCTGGGTGTTTGGTTAATGGGAATACTAATGCATGCTGTTACAACTAATTGCGAATTGTATTATATGTTACTAACCCAAACTGTCATGACATAATGCAAAACATAGGACGACAGGGAAGGCGGGTTCCAGCGGACCCACCTCTCCCACCAAAGCTGGTGAGTGCACCTGACACTAGTGCCCAGTCTGGACCCTCCTCCGGTGGCCCTGTGCCACCTGCAGGTGGAAGCGCTGCAGGGGATGGGGCCCGTCCCCCCTCTGCAAGTGTGGCCAGAGGAGAACCACCACTCACCCTCTGTAGCTTCTGGACTGTGGTGCGTAGGGAGATCCAGGACTCTGTTCTTGGGCCCCTATGCCAGCTTGAGGCACAGGTGGCACAACTTACGGGCATGCCTGTTGCCCGGCCTACACAGCCCCCAGCACAGCCCCGTCCTGGGTAGTGAAGGAACAGTGGCAACTGCCCATGGGTGGGGATATCAGTTCCACTGTTGCCATCTGTGGGCTCATGGGCTCTGGATATCCAAACATCCATCCCCGTCAATTGTGTAACCCCCCCACACGTGTCATACACCGCCCCTGTATGCGTCTTGTTTGTCTTGTCTGTTGACCTACCCAACCTACCTCCCCAGCTATACCGACTTCCTTCACCTGACATACCACTCTCACCTGAAAAGAAAAAAAAAGGGCACTCTGTACCCACAAAAAAATTACGCCCCATACATAGCTGCCCATTCCGCACACATGTCTGCTGGACATGGAAACTATCAATTACAATTGCTGTACAACAAGTATTATTGTTGTCCTGACACCTCTCTCAGGGGTGGAAGGTTTCAAATGTCACACCAAATTACATACATATGCACAGCTGTTGCTGATGAAGAAATGGGCAGCCATGGGCCTTACCTACATCCCTCCTGCAAATCCCAAGCTTGTTTCCCTACTGTCTTACCCTCTTTGTGACCCCTTTTTCACCATTTTCCTGTCTCCCCATTTTCATTTCTTTCAAAGAAAACAGTGCGGGTGTGCGCCAGAGTAAGCACTGATAAGCGGTTGTAAGCGGGTGTGCGCGGAGCTGAATGCCAGTGCGCATGCGGGAGCTCCGCGCAAACCAGCGCTAACCCGGTTACAACTGCTTAAAAGTGCCTTAGTCACTCTGATTGACAGGTCCTGTAGTCAGTTCAAAAGCAAAATAAAATCCCACTGTCAGTCCCGAACCCAGGAACTTGGAAACAGTAGTCTGCATGACCTACCACTAAGCCATGACTCTCATACACGAACATTGTGCTAAAATAAATATATCATGTAATAGTAGGAATGAATGTAAAGGGAATATAGGATGTGTAGTACACAAAGCATGTCATTTAGAATTACTGTCAAAACTAGTGGATTTCCATAATAGTAGTGTGTGAACAGAAACAGCCATGCTAGTTGGTAGCTAGTAGGTAATAATGTCAGTTAATGTACATATATAAATGTATGTATATTTACATATATATACATATATATATATATATATATATATATATATATAGTTGTAGGTGTCAGTGTGCATACACACTTACTACAGGAAACAGGAGAGAGGAATGGAGAAATGTGAATCTACAATACAGCCTGAATCATAAGAGAGATACTAACATTTACACTCACAGAACAGTGTCCACAGCATACCAGCATGGTCCCCGCCCTTACAATCTGAAAGGGCAACGCCTATCTCACATACCCTTATATAGCACTGTCCTGAAATCACAGTGAGAACTGCAATCAGTACACAACTGGCTGCATGCAATTAGCAAATGCTGGCTTACAATTGGTGCAGAGGCCATCACATGGACTTATGCAGATACCTACAAAAGCATCCTGTACTCACACTCCACACATGCAATATGTTCATTGCACTGTCTGGAGGCAGACAGAGAGAGAGAGAGAGAGAGACAGACAGACAGAGACAGAGAGAGAAAAAAAAAAAAAAAACACAAACAACAACACACGGTACACACACTGAGTCTAAGCTGTCAGCAGTGACAGTAGCAAGCCGTGCCAGCAGCAGCAGGAAGCAGTAGTAGCGGTAACGCAACCAGCTGCAACAAACACAGGTAATGTAAAATAGCAGGTTAATAGTCTGCATACTGTGAACCCTCCATATGTGTCATAGGTCTGTATCTATAGGTATGCCCATGTGATATGTTGTGTGCACATAGTTCCACCAAAAGGGGATGACTATACATTATATGTCAGTCAGTGTTAGGCCATGATCCTGGCAGCAGTTTTCTGTTGCAGTGAGGCCTGTCTGTAGGATGTGTGTGTCAGCTGGTGTAACGACTATGGCGCTTAGTTAGTCATCTGGGAACTTTGTCATCCACAACCCGCACATGTTCGCATTTACATCTGAGAAATAAATGCCAAACAAGAGGGGTCCTAGGACAGAGGCCTGTGGGATACCACATGTGACTGGCATTGAGTCTGACATGGCTCCTACAATATCGATATTATGGATTCTGTATGTCAACCAATGTGCAACCCATCATGTGACATATGTAGTAACATGTAAGCTAATGAGCTGGTCTATGATGCCTGAGTGGAGTACTGTGTTGAAGGCCTTAGGCAAGTCCAGGTAGGCTGTATGGATTGCGTTGCCCTCATCAATGGCTGTAGTGACTGTTTTGAAAGGTCAAATAGATGAAACAAAATCCACGTCAGCAGAACCAGCAGCAAAAAGTCCAATGTTAAGTGTTTTATTAACATCCACTTTTCGTTCAAAAAAAACTGAACTTCTTCAGACAGACATCAAAAGGTAGTAAATGTAAAAAAACTCCTTAAATACACAATTAACAACACATGATACATTTGAATGGACCAACCAACTGGTTGAAACTCACTGACATCAATGTGTGGGAAAAAGCTGATCTCAAAACTTCTTAAAGTACTACTGCATACAACAGTCAAATCCATGGAAAGTGTGTTTTAAAAACAAAACAAAGTAGAAATATATATGAACATGATATTTAAAATGTTTAAAACCAAAAACGTAGTGTATAAAACCTTATTAATGACAAAAGGTAAAAGTAAAAAATAATGATAAGTGGAAAGTACTCATAATAACATTACCTCTGCATGCTTCTAAGTTTCAAAATGCAAGCTAAACTTACTCTGTCATTGAGACCAGGAAGTCTGTAAGAACAGAGTTTCAGCTGCCAAATCACTTCTAGGCTCTAATAATAATTGAAAAGGACCCCCCCTGATGTCAAAGGAAACCTGTCCTAACACCCTAAAAGTAAACCTATGCTGAGGGTGGTCATTAACATGTTTCGCCAAAGCATTTTCACACTTGTTTTCCTAATACAGTATAAATGCTCATAGATTCTTTCATTAAAACCTCTGTCAGTCTTGCCCACATAAAATGCTGGGCAAGACTGGCAACAAATAAATAACCGATCGAGATTTACAGTTGAATCTACCAACAGTGGAGAAAGAAGACCCAGCAATTTTAAAGCTCAAACCAGTGGCAATATGCCTACACATGTTACAACTCTCACATTTGAAAGTGCCCTCTGTTCTAACACGGGTGTCCTTTTTTGTTTCTAATATCCGTTTGAGGTTGTCACCCTCCTATATATAAACCTAGGCAAAGTGCCAAACTTAGCTTGTAAGGCATCATCACACAAGAAAATACTCCAGTTCTTGACAACCACCTCCTTGATTAGGTGAATCTCAGCACTGTAATTGGTGATGAAAGAGATAGAAGTGTCAACTTTCTTGCTGTCTAAAAAGACTTCAGGCATAACTGGAGATAGATGCTCTAGTGAACAACTTGTGAACAAACTACTTTGTAAAATAGGTTTATAAACACCCCCATACCTTTTAGTCTGGACCTCAGTGACCAAGTCATGAATAAACTTGTCTGGGTAACCTCTATGTAGGAACAATCCCTTAATGAACTCACATTCTTCTAAAAATAGTTCATCATTGGTTACCATTCGAGCAGCGCGCACAAGTTTCCTTTGACTACTCCTCTTTTCTGGTGCCCAGGATGGGCACTGGTGAAGTGTAACATGGTATTAGAGTAAGAACTCTTCCGAAATATTTTAGCCTTAAAGCTACCAGCAGAAATGTCTTTATATAAGTCTACATCCAGGTAAGAAATTCTAGAATCAGACTCTACAAATGTGAACTTCAAAAAAGACGTGCTGGAGTTGAGATAGTCCATGAAGGTTCTCACATCATTAACTGAACCTTCCGTCAGTATAAAGATGTCATCCAAAAATCTGGTGTAAAAATCAATTTTAAACTGACCGTTGTAATTGCCAAGCACATATCTGTGTTCCCATTCGGCCATAACCATGTTGGCAAAACTGGCCCCTACTGGTGAGCCCATGGCTTCACCAGTCTTCTGTAAATATATCTCTCCCCCAAATGTTACAATGTTGTACCTCAAAATGACATCTAACAATTCCTGCACCAATCTGATTTCTGCACTGCTAGCATTGTGATGCAATAAACGGTCAGTGACCCAGTCTATCCCTGTAACATGAGGAATAGACGTATAGAGATCTTTTACGTCTATTGTCAAAAATCTATGGCCTCTCTTGAATTCTAAAGCACCTATGGCTTTCAAAAAAGCCCAAGAGTCTTTACAAATGTGTGTTTCCTTTTCAACATATTTTTTCAATATGTTGTCCACATACTTGGCTATCGGGAAAGTGATAGAACCCCTAGCGTTAACCAATAGCCTCATGGGGGGGGTTGTACACATCTTTATGGATCTTGGGCAATCCAAAAACTGTTGGAATCTTAGGGAACGAAACAGTCAAATATTTCAACACATCTTGTTTTATAACATTTTCTAAAAACAAGTCATTCAAGAAAACATGGATGCACCTATACGCTGCATTCAATTCATTGATGCTAGATAGTGTGTAAGCATCCTGCAATAACATATGGCTGAGGCAGTTTTCATAATGACAAGTGTCCATTAGTACTAAACCACCCCCCTTGTCTGGTTTAAGGATCCTGACAGGTAAACTTTTTAAAGTGTCCAACAAGTCTACTTCGTCATCAGACAAGTTTTTGTTCGCAAATGTCCTAGAACAGTTAACTAAGTTTCTAATTTCAGTTTCACACAAGTGTTCAAATAAAAAAAGTAAAGGATGGATGGGGGGGTTGAATGTACTTGGGACTCTCAAAGTTTTTTTGTCTAAAGCAGTGTTACCAAAAATTGACAATAAATTCAACCTACGTATAAACAATTTCAAATCAAGTAGTGTGTGTGCTAAGTTAAAATGTCTCCATGGAACAAAAGTGAGACCTTTTGAAAATAAATCAGACATCTCCATAGTAGTTGTAAAACTTGAATAGTTGTAAACAAAAAAGTCTCCAAAACTGTTACTGATAATGTCAGGGTTTGTCCTTCTTGTTACTTCTGAAAAGGCTTCTTGCTGTTGTTCCTGTAATGGCTCCTCGTGTTGTAAAACCTCTGGTGGTTCTGTCCCCGGTTCGAGGAAAAAGACGGTGTAGGATGAGAAGTCTCCTCATCCCTAACACCATCAGTTACAAAATTTGTTGTAGGAACAACATCCTCCACACCCTCTCCAGTGACCGGCCTACTGGAACTAGCTGTCTGCCTCATAACCCCATTAGTTAGGTTAATAGGAGCACCTAGACTGTCGCCAACACTCTGAGAATGGGGGGGGGGGGATATGCAGTTAGTTTGTTGTATGCATCTATGTCTCTTTTCAGTTTTTTCATTTTCATCTCCATGTTACGAGATATCTGTTGGTCTATAGTCGAGAAAATTTGTTTATACTCATAATTATACCTGTTGAAATCTACATGTGACTTGATATTAGTGTCCAAAATTTCAATTTCACCACTCAACTGGTCTATAAATTTCTGATAGAATTTAACCATTAAATCCATTAACTCGTGTCCATGTCTATCAAACAAACTGATCAGCTCACTGTGGAACTCTGAACCAGCTATCAGTCCAGTGGGGTACTGCCAAGAGCGCAAGCCCTTTGGCACAACCCCCACTTTTTTACATTCATTGAAATAGGAAATCTCTAACTGAAGCTTCTTTACCTTTAAAGATTTGTGGTCCAAGGTCTTCAAAAAGTCCACTAAAGGAGCTTCTGTTGTCCCTGTGTCACTGGACGCAAACCCGTTCCTATTCTCAAAAACTGGGAGTTGCTCATTCAACCAAGATGTAACATTGGGTGGGTCTCCAGTTCGGCTCAGAGATGAACTGGTCCTGGAATGTTCACCGGTAGGTCTAGGATGTACAGGAACCCTTGAAACAGTTGAGGTGGAACTTCCACTGTCCTCACGGTCATTCGACCCATTACTGGTATGAATTGTCGCCACAGGAGCTGAATCAGCTCCAAGAACTTCTTCTGCCAAATTGTCAGCACTTCCCTTGACTGCTGCTAGCCCATCCAAACGTTGAGAAAGCACATCCATCCTTTCATTAAGCTTTTTGACCATGTTAGTGAAAGAAACCAGTGCAGAATTGTCCAAACTAGCACCTTCTTCCAATTCCATAATTGCTACCGGTTAAAACTGCAGGTGGTGGATGCAAAACAAACGAACTGAAGCAACAGAAAAATAAAACAAACTGAAATAGATGAAACAAAATCCACGTCAGCAGAACCAGCAGCAAAAAGTCCAATGTTAAGTGTTTTATTAACATCCACTTTTCGTTCAAAAAAAACTGAACTTCTTCAGACAGACATCAAAAGGTAGTAAATGTAAAAAAACCTCCTTAAATACACAATTAACAACACATGATACATTTGAATGGACCAACCAACTGGTTGAAACTCACTGACATCAATGTGTGGGAAAAAGCTGATCTCAAAACTTCTTAAAGTACTACTGCATACAACAGTCAAATCCATGGAAAGTGTGTTTTAAAAACAAAACAAAGTAGAAATGTATATGAACATGATATTTAAAATGTTTAAAACCAAAAAACGTAGTGTATAAAACCTTATTAATGACAAAAGGTAAAAAGTAAAAAATAATGATAAGTGGAAAGTACTCATAATAACATTACCTCTGCATGCTTCTAAGTTTCAAAATGCAAGCTAAACTTACTCTGTCATTGAGACCAGGAAGTCTGTAAGAACAGAGTTTCAGCTGCCAAATCACTTCTAGGCGCTCTAATAATAATTGAAAAGGACCCCCCCTGATGTCAAAGGAAACCTGTCCTAACACCCTAAAAGTAAACCTATGCTGAGGGTGGTCATTAACATGTTTCGCCAAAGCATTTTCACACTTGTTTTTCCTAATACAGTATAAATGCTCATAGATTCTTTCATTAAAACCTCTGTCAGTCTTGCCCACATAAAATGCTGGGCAAGACTGGCAGCAACAAATAAACAACCGATCGAGATTTACAGTTGAATCTACCAACAGTGGAGAAAGAAGACCCAGCAATTTTAAAGCTCGAACCAGTGGCAATATGCCTACACATGTTACAACTCTCACATTTGAAAGTGCCCTCTGTTCTAACACGGGTGTCCTTTTTTGTTTCTAATATCCGTTTGAGGTTGTCACCCCTCCTATATATAAACCTAGGCAAAGTGCCAAACTTAGCTTGTAAGGCATCATCACACAAGAAAATACTCCAGTTCTTGACAACCACCTCCTTGATTAGGTGAATCTCAGCACTGTAATTGGTGATGAAAGAGATAGAAGTGTCAACTTTCTTGCTGTCTAAAAAGACTTCAGGCATAACTGGAGATAGATGCTCTAGTGAACAACTTGTGAACAAACTACTTTGTAAAATAGGTTTATAAACACCCCCATACCTTTTAGTCTGGACCTCAGTGACCAAGTCATGAATAAACTTGTCTGGGTAACCTCTATGTAGGAACAATCCCTTAATGAACTCACATTCTTCTAAAAATAGTTCATCATCGGTTACCATTCGAGCAGCGCGCACAAGTTGCCCCTTGACTACCCCTCTTTTCTGGTGCCCAGAATGGGCACTGGTAAAGTGTAGCATGGTATTAGAGTAAGAACTCTTCCGAAATATTTTAGCCTTAAAGCTACCAGCAGAAATGTCTTTATATAAGTCTACATCCAGGTAAGAAATTCTAGAATCAGACTCTACAAATGTGAACTTCAAAAAAGACGTGCTGGAGTTGAGATAGTCCATGAAGGTTCTCACATCATTAACTGAACCTTCCGTCAGTATAAAGATGTCATCCAAAAATCTGGTGTAAAAATCAATTTTAAACTGACCATTGTAATTGCCAAGCACATATCTGTGTTCCCATTCGGCCATAACCATGTTGGCAAAACTGGCCCCTACTGGTGAGCCCATGGGGGGATATGCAGTTAGTTTGTTGCATGCATCTATGTCTTGAAAAAACTGAAAAGAGACATGGATGCATACAACAAACTAACTGCATACCCTCCCCCCCCATTTTCAGAGTGTTGGCGACAGTCTAGGTGCTCCTATTAACCTAACTAATGGGGTTATGAGGCAGACAGCTAGTTCCAGTAGGCCGGTCACTGGAGAGGGTGTAGAGGATGTTGTTCCTACAACAAATTTTGTAACTGATGGTGTTAGGGATGAGGAGACTTCTTATCCTACACCGTCTTTTTCCTCGAACCGGGGACAGAACCACCAGAGGTTTTACAACACGAGGAGCCATTACAGGAACAACAGCAAGAAGCCTTTTCAGAAGTAACAAGAAGGACAAACCCTGACATTATCAGTAACAGTTTTGGAGACTTTTTTGTTTATAACTATTCAAGTTTTACAACTACTATGGAGATGTCTGATTTATTTTCAAAAGGTCTCACTTTTGTTCCATGGAGACATTTTAACTTAGCACACACACTACTTGATTTGAAGTTGTTTATACGTAGGTTGAATTTATTGTTAATTTTTGGTAACACTGCTTTAGACAAAAAAACTTTGAGAGTCCCAAGTACATTCAACCCCCCCATCCATCCTTTACTTTTTTTATTTGAACACTTGTGTGAAACTGAAATTAGAAACTTAGTTAACTGTTCTAGGACATTTGCGAACAAAAACTTGTCTGATGACGAAGTAGACTTGTTGGACACTTTAAAAAGTTTACCTGTCAGGATCCTTAAACCAGACAAGGGGGGTGGTTTAGTACTAATGGACACTTGTCATTATGAAAACTGCCTCAACCATATGTTATTGCAGGATGCTTACACACTATCTAGCATCAATGAATTGAATGCAGCGTATAGGTGCATCCATGTTTTCTTGAATGACTTGTTTTTAGAAAATGTTATAGAACAAGATGTGTTGAAATATTTGACTGTTTCGTTCCCTAAGATTCCAACAGTTTTCAGATTGCCCAAGATCCATAAAGATGTGTACAACCCCCCCATGAGGCTATTGGTTAACGCTAGGGGTTCTATCACTTTCCCGATAGCCAAGTATGTGGACAACATATTGAAAAAATATGTTGAAAAGGAAACACACATTTGTAAAGACTCTTGGGCTTTTTTGAAAGCCATAGGTGCTTTAGAATTCAAGAGAGGCCATAGATTTTTGACAATAGACGTAAAAGATCTCTATACGTCTATTTCTCATGTTACAGGGATAGACTGGGTCACTGACCGTTTATTGCATCACAATGCTAGCAGTGCAGAAATCAGATTGGTGCAGGAATTGTTAGATGTCATTTTGAGGTACAACTTTGTAACATTTGGGGGAGAGATATATTTACAGAAGACTGGTGTAGCCATGGGCTCACCAGTAGGGGCCAGTTTTGCCAACATGGTTATGGCCGAATGGGAACACAGATATGTGCTTGGCAATTACAACGGTCAGTTTAAAATTGATTTTTACACCAGATTTTTGGATGACATCTTTATACTGATGGAAGGTTCAGTTAATGATGTGAGAACCTTCATGGACTATCTCAACTCCAGCACGTCTTTTTTGAAGTTCACATTTGTAGAGTCTGATTCTAGAATTTCTTACCTGGATGTAGACTTATATAAAGACATTTCTGCTGGTAGCTTTAAGGCTAAAATATTTCGGAAGAGTTCTTACTCTAATACCATGTTACACTTCACCAGTGCCCATCCTGGGCACCAGAAAAGAGGGGTAGTCAAGGGGCAACTTGTGCACGCTGCTCGAATGGTAACCGATGATGAACTATTTTTAGAAGAATGTGAGTTCATTAAGGGATTGTTCCTACATAGAGGTTACCCAGACAAGTTTATTCATGACTTGATCACTGAGGTCCAGACTAAAAGGTATGGGGGTGTTTATAAACCTATTTTACAAAGTAGTTTGTTCACAAGTTGTTCACTAGAGCATCTATCTCCAGTTATGCCTGAAGTCTTTTTAGACAGCAAGAAAGTTGACACTTCTATCTCTTTCATCACCAATTACAGTGCTGAGATTCACCTAATCAAGGAGGTGGTTGTCAAGAACTGGAGTATTTTCTTGTGTGATGATGCCTTACAAGCTAAGTTTGGCACTTTGCCTAGGTTTATATATAGGAGGGGTGACAACCTCAAACGGATATTAGAAACAAAAAAGGACACCCGTGTTAGAACAGAGGACACTTTCAAATGTGAGAGTTGTAACATGTGTAGGCATATTGCCACTGGTTCGAGCTTTAAAATTGCTGGGTCTTCTTTCTCCACTGTTGGTAGATTCAACTGTAAATCTCGATCGGTTGTTTATTTGGCTTGCTGCCAGTCTTGCCCAGCATTTTATGTGGGCAAGACTGACAGAGGTTTTAATGAAAGAATCTATGAGCATTTATACTGTATTAGGAAAAACAAGTGTGAAAATGCTTTGGCGAAACATGTTAATGACCACCCTCAGCATAGGTTTACTTTTAGGGTGTTAGGACAGGTTTCCTTTGACATCAGGGGGGGGTCCTTTTCAATTATTAGAGCCTAGAAGTGATTTGGCAGCTGAAACTCTGTTCTTACAGACTTCCTGGTCTCAATGACAGAGTAAGTTTAGCTTGCATTTTGAAACTTAGAAGCATGCAGAGGTAATGTTATTATGAGTACTTTCCACTTATCATTATTTTTTACTTTTTACCTTTTGTCATTAATAAGGTTTTATACACTACGTTTTTTGGTTTTAAACATTTTAAATATCATGTTCATATATATTTCTACTTTGTTTTGCTTTTAAAACACACTTTCCATGGATTTGACTGTTGTATGCAGTAGTACTTTAAGAAGTTTTGAGATCAGCTTTTTCCCACACATTGATGTCAGTGAGTTTCAACCAGTTGGTTGGTCCATTCAAATGTATCATGTGTTGTTAATTGTGTATTTAAGGAGTTTTTTTACATTTACTACCTTTTGATGTCTGTCTGAAGAAGTTCAGTTTTTTTTGAACGAAAAGTGGATGTTAATAAAACACTTAACATTGGACTTTTTGCTGCTGGTTCTGCTGACATGGATTTTGTTTCATCTATTCCAGTTTGTTTTATTTTTCTGTTGCTTCAGTTTGTTTTGAAAGGTCAACCAGGTTCAAAAGGCAGGATCAGCCCATCACAAAGGCAAACTGGCCGGGAACAAGTGTCTGCAGGTACCCAATATCGCTGTATATGCATCCCATACTGAATAATTCCATAGCTTAGCAGACCAGGCTGGTTAAGCTTATGGTGCAGTAGTTCCCAGGGTCAGTAGAGGTGCCTCCTTAGTGGAGTGGGACCACTGTTGCTGTATGCCAGTGTTCAGGTACATATCCTGTAGTACGGCCAAGGTTAAATATCAGTCTTATATGTGGTTGTATGTCCTCTTGGAGTTCACGAAGCACACATCCAGGGATACCATCAGGTCACATTGATGCTGTGTGTTCTGCTTTGCTGAGTGCGGCCCTCACCTGGACATGTGAGATGATAGGGAGGGTACATTCAGCTGTGATAAGTATGTCTACCTGTGGGGGAGAAGGAGGGGGGGATACATGCGCCGAACCTGTCTGCAAGAATGTTGCCAATATCTGTGTGTTCGGTGAATGTTAAGTAGGTGTGTATTAACTCAGAGCATATCTGAGGCATTTGGTCCATATGTGTAACATAACTGAAGAAGGCCTTGTGGTTATCTATAGTGTTCGTGGCCATTTCCCTCCCAGAGTAGGCCGTGGATGTTGTTATGAGAGACCGTAGCTTATTACTAGTGCTGACCACAGATGCCTTCCCTTAATGTGAATCTGCTCTGTCCTGCAGTAGCCTCCTTCTATTGTTATACAATCTGCCTTTGGCTGGGGTCCACCGGACAGGATGCCTAACCTTTGTGCATAGGGTCTGGGTTAGAAATGTGTGTGCATGTTCCATGCAATCTTTGGGATGTCCATGGGAAGCATTTGCAAAGGGGTCAGCAGTGTGGGTTGTGGCTCCCACTGGCCCAGTGGGCTGCATGGATACCATCTCAGTCCTAACAAGTGAATAACTGTCTAATCACATACATATCAAAGCAGTCTACTGTGCTGGTGGTGGTGGTGGGATATGTATATCCAGGCCGAGTAACTTGTGTCCAGATCACACTAGTGGATGGCGTTCCACATACAGTACCTTGGTATGAACCCCCAGAGTGAGGCTGTGCATTGGACCTGTCGCAGTGTGCTGACCGATGGGGCATGCTGCTATGTTGTATGGAATGTGGCAGGTATTGTTGCACAGGTGTTGGCTGAGCACTGATATCTGGCCATGTACTTGTGTATCCACCAAGAGACACACACATGCTACATATGGAAGTAGTAGTATATCACTACAGTTGAGTATCATGTATAGTATGTGTGCCATATATTGCTGACACAGTCTGCTGATATCCTGTTTGTGTTCTCTTCCAGGGAGATGGCGCGTCAGCGTAATCCCACCTACTCTGCAGCAGAAGATGAGGAGATACACCAGAGCCTGGTGCAGGATTATGACATACTGTTTTCCCGCACCAGCCAGAATCAGCAGGAGAGGGCTGCACTGTGGCAAGACCTTGTCCGTAGGGTAAATGACATTGGCACGCATAATAGGACATATGAGCAGGTACGACATCACTGCAGTGATTTAATCAGAAATGTCCGTCAGCGTGCGTCGGATATCCACAGTCAACAGGTTGCCACAGGAGGTGGGGTGGCCACACATCCCCCCCTCACCAGACTGGAGGGGCTACTCCTAAGTGTTGTGGCTCCAGCCCCAGAACAGCAACAGCAATACACCTGCATCATGATGGAGGCTGGATCCACACAGCAGCACGACATGGAGCATGCAGGTAATATGTCATATGTACACTTGACTGTTCTGTACACTGTTAGTTTATGCATGTGTAAGGTGTGTCCGTGGTATGTAGCTGTCAACATAGTATGTAATTGTGCAGGTGTGATATTGGCAGCAGCTGACATGTGAAAGGCAACTGGTGTACTACTGCACTGTATCATATGCAGTATCAATGGCAGTGTTGTGCCCACTGACATTAAACTGCTCATTTCTGCAGGTCCCCCTGGTGTTACAGCAAGGCAGGCCATCCATGCTGGTGAGTGTGTTTTAACAATACCTATAATAGTCCTGATAGTGCTAGTAATACTAGTGTAACTCAGTAGTGCTCTGTGTGTATACTGCGGGGTGTGCATGTGTGCATGTGTGCCTGTGTCCACGTGTGCATGTGTGCATGTGTGCATGTGTGCCTGTGTCCACGTGTACATGTGTGCATGTGTGCCTGTGTCCACGTGTGCACGTGTGCATGTGTGCATGTGTGCATGTGTACACGTGTCCACGTGTGCATGTGTGCATGTGTGCATGTGTCCATGTGTCCATGTGTGCATGTGTGCATGTGTGCAAGTGTGCACGTGTGCATGTGTGCATGTGTGCATAAGTGCATCACTGGTAACATTGTGTGGACACTGTAAACTGTGTTTCCTGTCTTCCTCCCACAGGTTCTCGTGCTGCTCTGGTGTCCTGCAGCAGGGAACCTGAATATGTTGCCACAGGTACTGGTAATGATGATATCTGTGTAATGGCACAGGAAGGTGTGTCAGGGTCTGCCATTGGTCAGCCAATTGACAGTACACAGCTGTCAACCCCATCATTGCGCACAGTCATCCTGCCAGTACATCCTATGTCACCATTGCCCTAGGTGATGGACAGGATACAGTGGGCATTAACCAGGGTAATGTGGTATCTGTGGCACATGCTTCCCCACACAGCAGCCATGGGCAGGGTCCTGCGATGGTACCACACAGACAGTTGCCCATGGGTTCTCGTGGGAGCATCTGTGGGTGTACTGCCTCTGGCAGATGTGCCAAAAGAGGTCTGTCAACCTCAGCTATGTTTCAGGCTGTCATGCAGGCACAGTCGTGTATGGAAAGGTACACCAGACAGGGTCTGAGGGAGCTGAGAGCATGTCGCACAGCCATGACTGACAGTATGCGTGACATTGCGGATGCTATCTGTATTTTCACCAATGTCATAGACAGACGTTGTGGGGACATATTACAGCAGTTACACAACCACATGTCCATGAGCCAGGGCAATGGTGGGCGGTTGCGGCGTCGACGTGGCCGTATGCCAGCAACAGCAGCAGCTGGCAGTCGGCGCAGATGACAACAGGCTCGCGCACACCCCCATAGTGCCAGCAGCAGCCCCAGCAATGCTGGGCCTGTGCTGTCATCGGAACACCCCAGGAGACCACGTGTACTTGGCTCTGGACAGTCCCAACAGGGACCTGTGTCCAGTCAACACACTCCCGCTTCTGATGACAGTACCCAGTCTGGCTTAGTACCGGATACAGTCCGTAGCACCCCTGCCAGGCACAGGTACCGTGTCCATGCCCACAGACACTGATCTGTATGACCTGCCAGGTGCAGTCTGTGGCTGTCCACAAACCCCTGTATATGGCAGCCATGAGGTGGAACTGTGTTTGTGCATACACACATGCGAAATGTTAACACCTAGGGCTACCACATACACGCACACACTGCACCAACAGTGCCTCACCCTGTACTGCTGTCCCTCACCAACACACATACACACACATGTCAATTGGTGGTATCAGTGGCAGACTCAGGCATACCTAATTCACACCCTGTGCATATGATGAAACTGTGCCACCTCCTGCAATCTCCAACATCAGTGCAGGAACAGGTAAACACGTTGCTGATGCACAGGGTGACTACATAGAAGTATTAGTAGTATCATGTTGGTAACAGTACAGTGTGCTGATATGACTGTGTGTATATCCCAGCATGCCTGATGCAGTAACCGTATGACTGTCCTGAATTGTTATCTGCACCCATAGTATGTACCAAAGTGCAACAACTGCACATTATTGCATACCGGTGGTAAGGATGTCAACAGATAGCCACATACATGGGTAGCACAGGGGGGAAGCTAATGCAAGTAGTGATACGCAATGATGGACATGTACAGTAATGGTGGCAAGTTGCCCACAATGACTATGCAATGTGGATGTTTGCGCATGTTGATATGTGTGCAGTACCAATGTATTCCAAATCACAATTAACTATGACATAATATCAGTTCTACCATGGGCATCTGTGCTGTGCATTCCTGGGTACATGTTGATAGTGCCTACATATTTGCACTGTTACCTACTGTTAGTGTTACCCCTTCTTTGTTGTACAATGGACTACTTCCAGCCCTGCTTACTTTAGCTTTGTTTGCATGCATGTTCGCTTGGGGTTCCCTGGAACACTTCTTCCACCTGAAATGCAGAGTTACAGTGCATCTGTGGACTCCTAGTGACATCTGCATAGCGTACGATACGTATGTCAAGTTTACACATGACAGAACGTCACTGTCTGTCCTGTTAGCATGTACGTTGCATGTGACACATTGCACATGTCTTACCTGGCATTTACCCACGTGTGCAGTCATATATGCCAGTGCTATAAAATCAGTAGCAGTACACCCACACATACACACCTTCAGTATGTTGTTCCCCATTGGCCCTATGTGTTGGTAATCACCATGGCAATCACACTACTAGGGTAGCATGTGCAAAGGTAACCTGTGAATCACCTCTATGGTCCAGTTGTGGTTTATGTGAGTCATGTGGCAATGTCACAGCTGCCACATGTATGCAGTCAACCATCACCCCTGGCCAGGAACGTACAACACATGTGTGGGATGCCACCACATAGCCAATCTGGGGACTGAGCACTCTGAACCCAGTAATGCCATACCCTGTCAGGTGGCATGACATACTACAGTGACTACAATACCAGTCAGACATACACCCGCACTGACAGCAATCTGAACACACTGGGGCATACTTGGAGATTCAGAATAGCATCCTGCCTGGGCATCACACACCTCCGCAGCTGGCACACAGGCATACGTTACGTTGGAACAGAGCACATGCCACACATGGCACACACATCCCGTGTGCCACACACTCACAGCCTGTAGGGCTACACAACACACCTGCTACAGATGTGTCAGGTACCTCTCTTGTCCGCTGCAGTGGGGTCCCACTCAACAGGCTGTACATGGTGAAGGTCACAGTGATATGCCTGTGGGGCACTATGGTCCACCACAAAACACATGTATACAGGTCAGTCAGAGGCATGGACACATATGACTCAGTCATTGACCATGCCACTATGGATGACCTGAGACATACCTCCCTGGACTACATGATAGGGAACATAGAAGGGATCTCTCACCATGTGGCACGGGCCAGTATGAGCCTGATCTTGGTTGCCTATGCTACCACTATATGTAGGAAGGGTGTCCTATGTCTACATTCTGCTCAATCTCCAATGTCATTCATAGGGTATCCACTGGCTGTCAACGTGTGCTTACATGCTAGGGAAGCCACAATGATTTGCGAGGGGCAGCTTGCACGTGACACCCATGGGCCAATGTATATTGGCGAAGCCCCTTGATACACACATAGTGCCTTATGCTGCAGGACACGGATTACATAGCCACCTCCGTGGGTATCACACAGGATAGGACACTAACAGTGATGCTACACAACACCAGCAGTGTACACCGCAAGATGCATGCACTGGACACTGTCCTCAGCACGGTGAACTGCAATGTCTGTGCAGTACCGGAGTCCTGATTCACGGCTCACAGATGCAACCCATCACTGCCAGGTTATACCTCATACCATGCCTGTCGTCCCCTACACATGTAACACACATGGACAGGGGGGTGGTATCCCAAGGCACCACAGATACACACACCTCCAGGTTGTTGGCACAGCACAAAGCATCAGGGCCTATTCATGTGCAGCTAACAGTGTGTCGGACTGCCTTCTGGTTCATAGCCTGGCACACACAACCCTCCCATACACAGGAAACCCACCTTTCCTCCATAACAACACTGGCAATATGACAGTCTCAAGAACTGTCTTTATATGGCTGGACTGCATCCAGCCAAACATTGTGCGTGAGCATTACTGTAGCTACAACACACTAGTTGAAGGGTTCCCAGCATGTGGTCACTGAATTGCAGTGGAATAACATGTTACCACTCCCACAACAGGTGGGAACATGTAGCACCTGTACATCAACTACATGTAGACTATATGGCCCAGACCAGATGTGTATCCCCTGCTGTAGGTATTTTACCATATACACCCACACTGTATAGACACATACCGCATGCGGCCCCTGCACAGTAAGACACAGTCATATTGTTATGCATTGCAAATACCATTTATCCACTCGAGGCACATGTCAGACATGGTAACTACTGCAGGTCACAGGTATTTATGTGTATGTGTCACACACATACATCATGTGTGCATTGCCATTGCTGGTTTAGGCAATGGCATGCATTATTATGCACAAAGACCCACACAAGGTCATAATGTGTGACACAACCACACATGGCAGTGTACTCTGACAATGGTAATAGACCCAGTAGCGGAGCGCACTATTGGCATTACTGGCCAACTAGCCCTGTTTGGCTGTGCTGATAGTGTGGTGACATCCCCTGTGTTTACTGGGGGAATATGCAGCATCTGGTGTATTGTAGTATTTGCCAAAAGGATCAGTTCTCTCACACTTGCAATTACATACACCCTACTACCCCCACACACACACACACACTTGCCATTTGCAGGATTCATACCCCTATCTAACTATGTCACGACATGTGAGAGAGACGCATTAGCGAAGCGCACTATTCGGATTACTAGGAGGTTCCTTTTCCCTGGCTATACTTATAAGGTGCTGACATCATCAGTGTTTGGAAAGGGTAATGTGCATCATGTAGTGTGATCTCCTGATTGCAAAAAAGCACATGCCTTTCATACAGAATTGCACACACACAAACTCCCCACATCCAAACACACACACACTTGCAGGTTTCAAACCCCTACCTAACTATGTTATGACACTTGAGAGAGACGCATTAGCAGAGTGCGCTATTCGAATTACTGGGAAGTTTTTCTTCTCCACTGTACTTATAGGGTGCTGACATCATCCGTGCTTAGATAGGGGAATGTGCATCCTGTAGAGTGCTTTCACAGTTGCCAAAAGGGACATCTCCCTCACACAGACTTGCAGACACACTAACACCCCTCTACACACACTGGGCAGTTGCAGGATTCAAACCCCTATCTAACTACGTTAGGACACTCATGACAGATGCATTAGCAGAGTGCGCTATTTGAATTACTGGGAGGTTTCCCTTCTCCTGCTTTACTTATAGGGTGCTGACATCATCCGTGCTTAGATAGGGGACTGTGCATCCTGAAGAGTACTTTTACAGTTGCCAAAAGGGACATCTCCCTCACACACACTAACCCCCCCCTCCACACACACTGGGCAGTTGTAAGATTCAAACACCTACCTAACTATGTTATGACACTCGTGACAGACACATTAGCAGAGCGCGCTATTCAAATTACTGGGAGGTTTCCCTTCTCCTGCTGTACTTATAGGGTGCTGACATCATCCATGCTTAGATAGGGGAATGTGCATCCTGTAGAGTACTTTCACAGTTGCCAAAAGAGACATCTCCCTCACACAGACTTGCACACACACTAACCCCCCTCCACACACACTGGGCAGTTACAGGATTTAAACCCCTACCTAACTATGTTATGACACTCATAACAGACGCTTTAGCGGACCGTGCTATTCGAATTACTGGGAGGTTTCCCTTCTCCTGCTGTACTTATAGGGTGCTGACATCATCCGTGCTTAGATAGGGGACTGTGCATCCTGTAGAGTACTTTCACAGTTGCCAAAAGGGACATCTCCCTCACACAGACTTGCACACACACTAACCCCCCTCCACACACACTGGGCAGTTGCAGGATTCAAACCCCTACCTAACTATGTTATGACACTTATGACAGACGCATTAGCAGGACGTGCTATTCAAATTACTGGGAGGTTTCCCTTCTCCTGCTGTACTTATAGGGTGCTAACATCATCCGTGCTTAGATAGGGGAATGTGCATCCTGTAGAGTGCTTTCACAGTTGCCAAAAGGGACATCTTCCTCACACAGACTTGCACACACATCAACCCCGCTCACCCACACACACACACACACACACACACTGAGCATTTGCATGGTTCAAACTCCTACCTACCTATATTATGACACTTGAGGGAGACGCATTAGCAGAGCGCGCTAACCAAAGTACTGGGCATCTGGTTTGCACCTGCAGTATTTATAGGGTGCTGACATCTTTATTTCTACAGAGGTATGTACATCTAGTACTACCTGTCAGGTGGGGGATAGCATATATACGCATTTGCAGCCACCTACGTCAGGGTCAGATATGCACATCGCACTGGCAGGTTATGTTCTATACCATGCTTCGTGACCACAGGACCTGTAACACACAACACAACCAGTCCAGAACACCACTCCCACATCCAGGACACACACTTTGCTTCCCTGGGAACAGTGCCGGCATATGCAGGTGTTCACATACACCATTCCAGTTGTTAACATCAGGTACAGGCATATTGTGTGTGAGAACTACTCAGGCCTCTACCACTTTACCCTACAGCCACTTATAACTTATAACCTACAGGTTATTTACCTGGCTACATGCACATGTGGGGCATTTTATGTGGGACAAACGTCCAGACCATTAAGACTCAGGATCTCCAAACACATCAGTAACATTAAGAAGGGCAGAGTACATAATGCTCTATTCAAACATCAGGTAGTTCATCCAACTGTTAATTTTTTATTTACCATAATTGACACTATCAAGGGTAATAAACAAAATAAAACTGGCTGGCATTCTCTATTGAGTTCCAAAGAGAAAAAATGGATTATTAAGTTAGGTAGTTTATTTCCACCAGGATTAAATGAGCAGTTCTAAGTGTAACCAATCACATTGTTTTGTTTGATATTTAAATGACAGTTTTTGAGTGACTTGTTTTACATTGAGGAAGGCTGTGTGTATTAACCAGCCGAAACCGGTCTGTGTACTTTTGCTGTCTCTACTGAATGAATTTCAATATTCATTAAATGGACTTATTCACCAGGATTTAGTCTGCTGGCTGTTTTTGTACATGTGCTTGTTTATCTCCAGCCGTGCAGTTGCCTCCGCGCAGGAAATTCTCTTTTACAGAACCACACACCACAGCCATATGGGGGAATACATATTGCACCTGTCCATCTGCAACATGGGTACTCACTGTTCCACACCAGAGGTAGACCACCATTGTTGATATCTGACCATACCCACCTTTCCCTGGACATCCATATCCCATCCCCACCCCCAGGCAAGGTTGTCACTGCACACAAACTGTATTTAGCACAAACAGACTCTACACTTGTGAAGACTGGGGTGGACGACTTCAAAGGACCCATGCTGGGGGACTATACTGGCCACTCTGCATAATCCTTGACAATTGCATTCTATGAGCATGTGTAAGGTTTGCATTGATCATGCTATCCCACATATACCCATGACTGCTCCACAACAAGACACCTGTCAGGTGTACACCAGCCATATATGAGCCGTCCAACAGACAGAGTGAGCTAATACATTGCAGAGCTGTAGCCCACAGAGGGAGGACATCTGTGAACAGTTCCGGCATGACGCTTCATTCCCACATAATCATCACAACACAGTGTTGACAGTGGAATTGTCCAGACAATGCAGATAGGGCTCCCCTCAGTCTGTTATTGACGGCCACTTACTGTTAGAGGTCCTCAGCAACCCTCTTCCAGCACACACCAACAACATGGCTGTGGCTTAGCACATTCAAACCCTGGGATCTCCACTGTGCCCTGCTTGACAGAGGCACAGCTCACTAGCCTCACACGTTGCCTTATGTGACCTACTTTACAGTGGCACAGTAGCCTACTGTACTGGGGATGCAGATGCCAAGCACACTCTGGCTAAGCTGTCATTCCCTAGGGCAACAAGCCTAGTATTGACCTCTACACCCATATGTTCAATTGTCAGATGCACAATATTTGTTGTGCTGTTATACTGTTTGCAGGTCTTTATTGCCATAGCATTCCCTGTTCCTATGAACAACTTGTGTATCTGTGGAAGATGTTTGAATATGAGGGCGATCCACTATATCACTTATGTCTCTGTAGTCATTTACTGTGTGCACTGGGCAGATTGCTGGGTTGTGGTTGGTTCCTGGAATGACACGTACAAATACCAGATATGTGTGGCCAGCTGCTAAATGGAGATATGGCCTAAGTGTGTGAGCATGCCCAGTTCAGCCTTTCCATGGCATGTTGTCTGACATATGCCTCATTTATCAAAGTGTGCGAGCATGCCCAGTGTAAGCTTTTCACATGTTGAACTCTGAAGTCCACCACATATTTGGGTGTGTGTGAACTTCAACAATATCTCACGTTTATGGTTGTATGTTGGGTGCCATGTTGTGTACTAACTGGCCAACTGCTTCGTGTCTGCCACAACAGGGATTATACTGTGCCTGCAGGGATTGCATGGGATACTTTGCAGACAGTTGTCAACATACTTTCATAATGACCTAACACTGTAGTACCGTATAGTGTACTGGTTCAGTACTTTCACTGTGGTGGACAGTATCCTGGGCTTTAGTCCTATCACTGCTTGACATCTTCATAGTGAGCACAACAGACTGTGTAGGGGCCAGTTGTGCACATATGACCATGTTGCATTATGTTCAGATATGGACTACCTACACCAGGCTCGTCCAACATTGGTAGTGTATTCCACAACATAGGTGGACATTGGCAAACACTAGCGATGTTCCCTAGGCCATTTCTGATGCTAGTGACAGGGTGTGTTTGTCCTTCGATACACATTGTAACTGGAGTTTGCCATGACATATGTCATGGTTAGTATACTGTGCCTCCGTCTACCTCTGACATAACAGTGATACCCAGGGTTAACCTACCATCTCCCATCCACTCATCGGGATTCCTCTTGAGGGGTGTCAATAGGTGACTCTCTGGCTAACCTGTACTGGGAGTTTACTGGGGGTGCCTTCTGTGTTATGGATCATTCTGTACAGCTTGTCCTATGTATGTCAGTGCTGGGGTTCAGGTCTCTCATGTGCATAGCTCACTGCCATTCAGATTGTACAAGGTGCAGCATGTTCATTGATTCCAGCTTGGACATGGCTTCATACATCAGGCACAGCTTGCCTCTGACTGGGCAGTATGGCAGTGTGTGGAGCTGCAGTTTGTTTACTCAGGCAACACATGGCATCTGTTCATGCTCTTTGCTACTCCTGGTGGGGTACTGTTGTGGACTTTACAGTTGATGGAGGTGTCTGCTGAGGTATATCCCACAGGGGCTATTGTAGTCAATTGTGACGCTGATGATGGATGACTGCAGAGCCACAGCGACCTCCCCTTATCTACATCTGACAACCTTCATGATTGGGTGGGTATATGGCATGTTTCTGCGAACACTACAGCCACATGTTTGTCCAGTGCAGGTATCTATCACCTTATGTCCCCAGGTCTCTCATTACATGTTAGGTACATAATGGGTTAACACCTGTGTGGTAATTTGTGGGCACTTACTGTATATCCACGGTGGTTGTCTATACACAGTTCTGCATTTAGCTTGCTGACATGGCTATGGCTCTAGTTGTCTGTTTCTAGGTGGCCCTTTTGTGGGTTGCTTGTGTCAGCTGGGGGTCGGATATGGTGGGCTGTTTGTACTCCTCTGGATACATGTTCAGTCACAGTCCTTCCATGTTGGCCTGTACCTATGGGACATATATACGGAACGGGGGGGGGGTCCCAGGACCAAGCCGTGTGGGATGCCACTCATATCTGCTTTGTAGTCTGACATGGATGCAGCATGTCTGACCATGTCAGTTCTGTCCTTGGTCTGGTTTGCAACCCCTCTACTGACATAGGGGTATATATTTAAGCTGGTGAACATATCCATACTGAACTCGTAGGGTATTGTCTAGAAGCATATGCACGGTCCAGCTACGCTGTGTGGACCACATTGCCCTCATCTATGACCTTAATGACTGTTTAAAATGGGTCAAACATGTTTAGGGGCAGGATCTGCAGTTATGACAGCCACACTGTGTAGGGTCCAGTATCAGTAGATCCACGATAGCTTTATGTCTGTGGTACATACTGATCCTTTCCATAGCTGTGCAGACCAAGCTTGTCAGGATCCTGGGGTGGTAGTTTGCAGTATCCATTCAGGCAACACCTTTGTTGTGAAGGACCACTGTTGTTGTACACTGCTCTTTGGGTACATATCCTGTGGTAAGGCTGACATTGGGCAGTAGTGTGATTTGGCATTCCATTATTCTTGGAGTCCATGTTGGCCTCAGCCCAGGACACCATCACATACCTTTGCTGCTGTGTGTTTTGCTTTGCAGATGATGGCTGTTACCTCAGCATCTGCAATGTCAGCGGACCAGCAGTCTGCTGGGATAGATATTTTGCATTCGGGGGGGGGGGGGGGGTTGCACTGCACCTGTCAGGTTGTATGTTGGCAATATGTGTGTGTGTTTGGTATGTTGTTTGTAATATCTGTGTGATTCGGAGCATATCTGTGGATTCCCAACATGGTTCCTACCATCGGTTAAGTAAGCCTTGTGATTATCCTTAGTGTCCTGTACAATTTGTATCTTCATAGGTTCATGGGTTCATACTAGGCTACCCTCCCTAGGGCATTAGTAAGCCAAGCCAGAGTGTGTGTGTCTTTCGCCGCCCCTTGCTATGTGACTATTATGGCCATTTATGATTTTCTTTACTGTGCCTCTGTCTGGACGTGACACAGTGAAGACCCCCAGTGTACATGTACGATCATCCATCCACTTGGCAATATTCCTGTTGAGGGGTGTCAGTGAGGGGCTCTGCCTAACATGGATTGGGATCCTGTTTCTGGGTGTGGGGAGCTTCTGGGTTATGTATCTGTCCCTCCAGCACATCCTATTTCATTATGTGTTGAGGCTGACATCTGTCACTCTCACAGCTCCAATGGCTTTGATTTCCTGTGGTGGAGCATGTCCATTACTCCTGTGTTGGGCATGGCCTTGTACAACAGACATACAATGCCTCTGTGTAGCAGTCTGTGACTGCATTCAGCTGGGGTGTCTACAGCCAGGCAGCATATGACATATATTTGACACCCTTTATCCTCTTGGTGGAGTACCTTTGAGGTCTTCCGAACCGCTGCAGGTGTCACGTACGGTACATCCCATATGAGTCATTGTACTAGATTATGGGTCTGATAAGGGAACAGTACAGGGGCACAGTGACCTCTGTTGATGTAGATGTGAATCCTTTCATGATACGGTGTCCAATATCGACAATCTTCCTAGCCACATTGGCATTGTGAGTGTCACATGACAGATTACTGTCAACTTGTGTCCCTAGGTCCCTGATTACTCCTTGCATACATAATGGTTTACCACCTATGTGGTAATTTGTGAGTACCTTGTCTGGTATTTGGTGGAACATTCATACTGTCCAGTGTCTTCAGGATGTCTGGGTGGAGTTCTTGTGTGTGAGAGTGTGGTCTGTCACATGCTACAGACTGTACAGCAGTTTTGACTACACTTAGGTGCACATGGGTGGTCTCTGCTGCTTTGTGCATTGTCAGTTACCTGGCCGTATGGGTGTCTGTGCTGCATATGGATACTCCCCCTCCTTTGATGTTTTAGTCCAGGTGTTGGGGCCATAACGCATGATATGTGGTATAACCTGGTAGTGCTGGTGTGCTATCAGTAGGCTTGCAGCAGGCTTCTGTCACTGCACAGACATCGATGTTCTCCATACTGGGAAGTGCCTCAGGGGCATGCATATTGCAGTTTACACATCTGGCATTGGTCAGCATTACCCTTATGTTTCTTACCACTTATGTTTTCTAGGGTGGTGGGTAGTCTTTTTGGCCTTGCCTACGTACGGCTCTATGGAGGTGGCAAAGGCCTTATCCAGTATCCAGATGCCCAGGGGTAACAGGTGCAAGCCATCCCTGGAACAGCAGCATGGCTTGTCATGCATGACATCTCAAGCAGACAGACATTAGACCCTCTTGGACTGACAGCTGTAACTGCGCCACCTGTTAAAGATGATCATTCTTGGTGAGGGTTGGATGCTGCAAACGGCCAGTGTCATACCGGCCTGGGGTACATACTCAGAGAGCTCATCCATGTCTCTTTTCATGTAGTCCAGGGAGGTACATCTCAGGTCATTCACACCAGCATGGACAATGAGTGCATCATATTTCTGTTTGCTTTGGGGTGACCTGCGTACTTGTGTTATGTGGCATATTGTGGCAGCCTACAGGCAGCTTACTGTACCCTTTCCCTTGTTCAGTCTGGTGAGTGGGACAGCAATGTGTCTGCCTATACAGACACCTATTACAACTGTATCAGGCATGTTGTTTCTCCTTCTGGCCTGTGACTGTTTGGCACACCAGCTTTGTGTACTATGTGTTGCATGTGCTATGTTTGGAGGTTGTGGTTGCTTGGGATCTGCTTTGGAGGCTTCTGTTGGTGTGGTGTGTTTGTAATTAGGGCCTCCGGGAATGTTTTTCTGTGTTTGGTTCACAGTTGTGATAGGTCTATGTGGGACTGGGTTTGTGGTGTATGTGGTTACCTTCTCCTCCTGACTAGTTTTGACAGTACTGAGTTGGGGGAGCTCAGCCTCCGGTTTGGATACATGGTTGCATCTCTCACATATATTTGTATTTATTGGGGGGAGTTGTGGGTTGTCTGTGTACTTGGGTCAGGTGTCACAGTGCCTCTGGATTCAGATTCTACTTGCTGTGGCTGGCCTTAGTGGATTGTATGTGTGGACATATTTTATTGCCATAATACTGATCAGTGATTACTTCCCTTTTTATGTTTGCTCTATCATGTAGTAGCTTCCTCATTCTCTTGCATGGTTTGGTAATGGCTGGAGTCCAGCATGCCAGATGCCTATGTGTATGGCATTGTGTCTTGTTGTTATTTGTGATTGCATACTCCAAGCATTCCTGGCTGTGTTCATGGAATGCCTGTATAACATGTTCTGCGGTGTGTCCCATATTCTGCACTTGCACAGGGCCTTTCGTGGATTCCACATCGGTTTGGAGGGGTGCAACCTATGCTTTACACATCTTTTTCACTGTGGTATTCTGGCCAGGGACTGGAGTCAGGATGTGTATATCCAGTGTGATTACTCTATGGTCTGGTCTTACCAGTGAGGGATACACTTCTCATCTTGCCATCCAGTACACATGTTGCTGATTATCACATCCAGTATGCTTACCCCTCTTGTGGGAGTGGTACGTTGTTCCTGGGCATTTTGGTTTATGGATTCTGGGAACTTTTCTCCTACTGTGTTGGTGCTAGTATAATGCTCCCAGTGTATGTCTGGGTATTTTCAGTCAAGCAATATAATGTGGTTTGGGGGCTTGATATATTCATGTATTCCAACATAGGCCAGATGCAGTTCCTGATATTAGGACAGTAGTCTGCAGCAGGCTATATACTGGGAGGCGGTTTTAGCCATTGATATTTGACCATGGCTAATCCATGCTGCTTCTTGTTGTGGTACCAACATGGGGGTGTGATTATCCTTGACATTTATTGCTAGTCACCCTCCTTTTGTAGCTTGTTCCATGTTTTGCGGCTGTACAGCACAGTATGAGATGTGACCTGGTAGTGTTAGGGTGCTGATGTGAGCCTTGACCCAGTTTTCTATTACAGGACTGATATCTACATTCTCCACACTGTGTGTGTTTACACTGCACACATCTTGTTGTTTAGACTTCTGGCATTGGGTAGCATTACATCTAGGTTCCTATCCCTTGCGGTACCTATGAAGGTGGGTTTGTGTTTTGAGACTTACCTATTCAGGGCATGCTGTGGGTACTGACAGCCTTTGCCAGTATCCATAGGGCCTGGACTGATAGGTGCACGCCACCCCTAGCAGGTGGTGCATCATGTCATGCTCCGCATGTCTTCCCAGGCTGGAACACATTGGCTCCCCTTTGACTAACTGCATTACTTCAGCCAGTTATTGCAATTGATCATCCCATCGTCATTTCGTGGCTTCATGCTTGGTGAGGGTGGATATTAGTCAGGGTCCTCAGGTGTGCATATAGTACATGGTGTTACATTACTTAACACATGGCATTCATGCCTCAGGTGGTGCTGCAGGGCTGCCTCTGTCAGATGCGCATATTACACTCCCTGTACATGTTTGTGAGCAGGTCATGTCATTTTAGGCATCCCTGTTATTATTTGAGTGAGTCAGAGGGGGTATCATTCCCAGGGTTCCTACTGAGCCAGTGTATGTGCTATGCGTTGCCTCTTTGCCAAGGCCAGGGCATACTGGGCATGCCTCCTTCTGCCTACTGGGGCAGGCTCAGGTTGTTCCTCCTCTGAGTCACGCTCTGCCTGTGATGGCCTTGGCAATGGTGGGGGGCTGTTTGGCCCAGCCCTATGCTGGTCCTGCTGCAGCTGTTTTCGCAAGATCATATTATGTAGCATAGCACATACCATGACAATTTGGGTACATGTAGTTGGTGTGTACTGCAAGGCTCCACCAGATGTGTCTAGACACCAGAACCGTGACTTGAGCAGCCCAAACACATGCTCTATTACATTACGTGTTTGTGCGTGTGCCTCATTATGGCATTCCTGTTCAGGTGTGTGTGTGTTTCTGATGGATCAGCCACGGCTCCAGTGCATAACCTGCATCCCCCACTAGGTGTCCATGTGGGATGTCCCCATTGGCAAATGTCTGGTACAGCTGCATCAAATGCCAGATGTGGGAATCATGGTAGCTCCCAGGGCAGCCAGCAAACACATTCATTATTATGCCCAGGGCATCACACATGACCTGGAAGTTGATGGAGGGGAAGCCCTTGCGGTTAATGTAGGCCCTACCCCGCTCACCAGCTGGTGCTTTGATGCGTATGTGCATGCAGTCTATTGCACCCACTACCTCAGGGTATTCCGCTATTTGCTGGAAGAGACGCATATTGCTGGCCAATACCTCACGGGCATTGGGGAAATATACATGATCACTGACATGTGCTGACATGGCATCCAGGAACTGGTGCAGTACCCTGGAGGCTGATGCCTGTGATATCCCCATCATATCACCAGTTGGTCTTTGGAAGGTACCTGTTGCTAGTATTCTTAGGCCAACACATACCTTGGTTTCCACTGGGATGGGTTCCCCTCTGTTGGTTCTGTGTGTGAGGCATGGCCTGCACAGCTCAACTATTTGCTGCAGGAGCTCTCTGTCCACTCTATAGCGCTCTACTATCTCCAGCTCATGTAACCCGTGTTAGGTGACCCTGGGCCTGTACACTCTTCTCCGTCTCCTCACTGTGGGTTGTCTGGCACCATCTGCATTGTCACCACCCTCAGCAAGTCGCCTATGTCTCATTATGACAGCTATGGCAGCCCCTAACATTTCTGCTCTGAGTTCAGCTTTTTCAGTTTTCACTTCTAATAGCTTACTCCTGTCTTGCAGTGTCTCTTGAGAGAAACATCCTGCACTGCTGTTTGCAGAGTTTTGGGCTGGGCTACTATTCTGCCTGTGTAATTGCCTGCTTCTAATTGTTTTCACCTGCTAGCTCCAGCAGTATTCCCTGCTAGCTTCCTACTAATTCTGTTGTTTCCTTTTTCCTTTCTGTTTCCTCAGGGGGGAGCAGCGTGCATACCAGCAGAAACATGCTCACAGTGGCTTACACGTGCGCACACATGCTTACACGGTTCTGGATCTGCCTATTCGGGTTAAAATGCGCGCACACCAGCACAAACAGCGTTAAACATCTACCAACACACTCCCACATTCTCAGTCTGCCTTACATGTGCACACACTGCCCTACTCGCACTTCATGGCGCGCACACATGCGCATGCACGCCCAGCAGGAAACTTTGGTGTAAGTAACAGTGTACACCTTCCATTTCTTGACTTTCCCATGCTTATCTTGTGGCACTCCTCTTTCCCTGATCTGTGTCTGTCATCTGTCATGTTACACTGACCTCCATTGAACTGCATTTCTTTCTACCATTCCCCCCTGTGATGTCACCTATCTCCTACTCTATTCCTTCCCCTTATGTATCTCTTACACTACTCAGACTGTGCTCATTTGCTATGTGACTGTGGGATTCAGTATCCTAACCCTCATTTACATGAGATTTCCTACTAATGTTTAGTTACATGTCTTAGACTCAGCTTCCCCCCTTAGCAACCACTACACGGTGGCCATGTTGTTTTTGGTCTGCTGGTCCCTGCATTGTCATTCCATGTATTGCATAAAACCCACATTTGTGGGTTTATAACCTTCATTTTTATGTTTTGCACAGCGCAACCCGTTATGCTGGGCTGCGCTGCTTAAAAAATTATAGTTTTATAATTTTTGCATCGGGTTACCTTGCCAATGGCCACATATTTGGCCATTGGCATGCTGCTTGACACATATGCACCCTTTATTTGGAGTTGACATGGCTCCGTTGTGATATTTGCAGAAACGTACTCAGTTGTCAACTGAGTACATTTCTGCAGCTAAAACGTCTCTTACACGGGCTGGTTTCTGCTTCGTGGATCGCTAATATACCACATTTTCATACCTTTTGGCTGCAAGTGAGGTATTTAGCATATCCACGCCCAGTCCGTGTAAGAGACGTTTTAGCTGGTCTCTTACACGGAGTTTAGGGCTGTTCCTGGATCGCAAGGCTTGCATGGAGTGTTACACGTCTCTTACACTCTGTGCAAGCCTTCGTGAATCCTGCCCACTAACAATTTGTGATATGCAGACAGTTCCTATGTAAGCCAGGTGGCATAGTAATATGACAAATTTATAAAGTCAGAATAGGTCTTAAAGTGTGTACAGCACTTCAAAGTCATGCTCATTTCATGGTCCTATTAATAAAGTAAAATGTCTCAAAACTGTTTTCTCCATATTTGTTTTTCAGGAAGAAGTTGCATTTCCAGCTGTTTGTTACCATATATACAAGTCTGGATTTGAAATACTTTAAATGGGATCAAACTGACTTATACTATGCTACTCCAGTTTTCATTGCTGTATGGCTGCTTTGCACATATAAATTACAATGTAGTAAACTAGAGTAGCTTGGAGGAAGGCATTATGAATCCCACATTTTATCTTTACAGGCAAGTGGTACATTGCGTTTCACTCTAAAACAATATGCCGGTGCACATTTGTATTCCAAATCACCAAATACTCCATACGTAAATTGTTGCTGTGAATAGTTTATTTATTATTATTTGATTCCCACAGCAGCATGTGAAGAGGCTATGACAAATTCTGCAGTATGCTCTCAAGTAAGAATAAATAAAGCATGTATTAATCGATAATACACAATCACAGATTGTAATTCATTATCACCTCTGGTACAAAGCATTTGACCTGTGCTTACATCAGATATAAATTTCTGGATGAGGGTTCCCAGTGTATAACCACCCTGATCCCTAAGACATCTCTACAGCCACTACATAGAGGTTCACAAAGTGCACTTAAGCATCTCCAGCGATGGTGTTGTGCAGTTTTCAGATGTCATTACTCTTACCAAAGTGTGTGGAGCTATATGCATTGAAGAATAATAGTGTAGACCCTCCAGCAAGGAGAATACCTGCCATTTTAGCATCACCCCCTCCATTTGCCATAGTTGTGCAGCAGCAGCAGCATGTGGCATCCAATTCAATCCCCATTACAGTCCTCATATTTACTGGCTATTGCCTAATTCATCCTGACTTGCACTTTGAAACTGGTACTTACCCCATCACAGCCCGGTAGCAATCAAAGCACATGACACAGTCCTTTAGCCAACAGATCTACCACTCTGTATGGCTAAGTGTTTAACATCATTTCTTGCTTACCCCACCCCAACATACCTACCATTACTTCCTATATCTAAATGACAGATGGTGGTTCCCTGCCTACACTCTCAACCCTTCTCTCAGCAATCAGAGCTTCTTTCATACCTCCCACCAAACATAGTAGTGGCTCATGTATATTTAGTAGCCCAGTAGCCAGCAGATCCACCACCCCTATATATCTGTGGTTAATACTCATCCCACTTGCACTCTTACCACTCCTACCATAACTACCCCTATATCAAAGTGGTTAATGGTGTTCCCTATCTACCTTCTCAAGATTCCCATCAGCATTTAGAACTTCCTGCTTAAATCCATTTTGCCACTCAGTGTTTAGAATTGCACTGTCTTCCTGTTTCCATCTATTCGATAATCAGTGTATCTCCTCCAGGTTTCTGATACTGTTAGTAATCAGATTGCAGCATCCAAAAACATGCAACAAAACCCCACTGGCAGACACTTATTAACATCATCTGCCAGCTGATTCATAAGTGATCAATTTCCTGTTTAAAGCTATACATTTGCCTAGCCTCTATGGCAGCAACCTGGCTAAATATCTCACACTGTAATGTCTATATACTGCAGCGTATGCCACACTAGATGCTGAAATGTTTCCCAAACATGTCCACAGATCTCTTTAAAAATCACACCTCATAAGCGTTGCACTGAGCACACAACTATTTCAGGCCAACCCTCCCCACAAAATTACCCACATTAGGATTTCTCCAGCCATCTCTACAAGTACCACTCAGTCAACCTTGACTAGACCATTTACTGAGCAAGAAATACACAATGTGGTTTATAGATTTGTTAATTTCTTATCTGGCTAAGTCATTCAACTGCTGCTCTTGACACAACATGAACACTAATAAATCCCCAATGTGCCGCCTCTGTTATGACTAACTACTTTATTTATGTATGCATCTTACATTGTTTTTATCAGGAAAATAATTAATTACAACATGACAACTGGTGAACCTTCTGTGAACACACATTCGTATACAGTTTCGTTTTTTCATTAAGTTCATTGTTATAGCACAAGTCATACTTTAATGGGCTTATATTCTGGAAAATGTTAGAATGAAGCATTGATTGCTTTTTTGTTGAGGACAGCATAACTAAAATCTGCATATATGACAATATTTGCATTTTAAATGTCATTTTGAAGCCAGCACCCTGCAGAAGTTAATTTCTGGCAGGGATTATGTTCTGCTGTTTTATATTATGACACAAATTATGTTGTGTATTCAGCCACTTTGAATTACAAATAGGCATTGTTATAAATAGGTTCATTTTTTCACATAAAATGCAATGCTATGTTTGAAACTCCTCAATTATTTATCAGTATGGGATATGTGTCATTGAGTTTAGATAGCGCTACTAGGTAAATGTCCACAATTCATTGGCATACATTAACAATTAGCATTTAAAGTTAATTAGATCTTGCTGCATGAATGCCCAGTTAAATTGTTGATTATTATTAATATTATTGGGAAGAGTTTAAGACATTGATTGCTCCTACAAGACAGGAACAAATACCTGTTGTATGTTCTTTTTTCTGAATGACAGAAATAAGTTATGCCCTCTGAGTGAAATCAGAAATACAATTTCCAAGCCTCTGTTTTGTACTTGCTACTTGATAGAAGAAATCAAGCCCTAAAAATCTAGCCCTAAACCTAACCCTACAAATCTAACCCAATGCTAAATCTCTGTCCCTAATTCTAAAACTGTATCCATAATGCTAACCTCAAAAACCATCACTAACTGCATGGCAGTCTTCAAATAGCCTAACACACAGTTACACAGCTTTCATAAGGTGACTTCCCATTTCATTATAGTAATCATAGCTAGACTTTGAGTCCTATGTTTGCTACTATTAATTGCCTTACAAGTAATGTAGGTATTTAATAATTATGATATGCTATATTTTACAAAAAGTATAGTTTGTCCATTGACTGTCAGGTATTGGAATTGTTTATTAATGTTGTGAGTCTAATTAAAGTAAACAACTTATGCTTTGTCTATTGTTGTTAAGCACATAGTGGGCATTGCAAAAGTTGTGTTGAGAAAGGGGCATGTTATTATGCCTCTCAACCTCTTAAAACAAGAAATCTGGACAAAGACATAAATAAAAGTGGGACAAAGACCCAAAAATAGGGACAGTTTTTAAATATTGCTCTTACAAACTTAGAAAGTTAATGGAATAACAGGTTTTGCATTAGCATGAATTTTCTGAAGGGTATTAAGTCTGAAACCCAAGTATCTGGCATTATTTTCTAACTTCAATCTTTAATGATTTGCCACTAATTTGC